>NC_143058.1:39505882-39657696 GCF_052426305.1 Pelodiscus sinensis | reverse complement strand
CAAGAATGGCCATTCTTGAGCAAAAAGCCTGCAGTGTAGACCAGGGGTTCCCAAACTACCCTCACACCCCCCTATCCCCAGCAAAACTTGTTAAGCAAAAAAACAAACAAACAAAAAAAAGGAACTGACTGGGGCCGAAAAACAAAAATAGACGCAAAACTTGGGGGAGGCGGAAGATTGACGGGGGAGGGGCTGGGTTGCCTTGCACCCCTCCTGGAATTTCTTCATGCCCCCCCCAGTTTGGGAACCCATGGTGTAGACGTAGCCATCAAGTATGAATGCATATTTCATCACAGCCTACCTAGCTTTTACCCTAAATAAACATATTTCCTACACACATAATTGTAAAACACAAACAAAATGCCTTTGAATAAGGAAAAGAAAGGTAATCTCCATATACATGGAGGACATACTGGTCAGTCTCAAGGGCAAGTCCAATAAGCTTGTGGCCACCACTGGTCTGACCACTGCTAATGTAGAGACAAGATGGGTGAAATAATACCTATTATTGGACCAACTTCTGTTGGTGAGAGAGAAAAGCTTTTAAGCTCACACAGAGCTCTACTTGAATGAAAGCTCTGTGTGGCTTGAAAGCTTCTCTCTCTCACCAACAGGACTGGGTCCAATAACAGGTATTATCTTGCCTATCTTATCTGTTTAATTTCTTATTGATAATGTATATGAATAGACCTCCATTGCATCCCTATTTGTTTGTTTGTTCATCTGCTGCACCTTGCTTAGATTAAAGAAATAACGTGGGTGAAGACATATCTTTCAATAGACCAAATTCCATTGGTTAGAGAGACAAGCTTTTGTGTTTATAAGGAGAAGAGTGACTGTATTACCTCAAAGAAGAAGAAAAGAGCTCTGTGTTAGTGCCAGAGCTTGTCTCTTTCACCAACAGATCTTGGTCCAACAAAAAACAATACCTCACCCACTTTGAGGTATTGTCTAACATTTTGGGATCAACATGGCTACAACAACACTACAAACAATAAACATAATTCATGAGCACTTTGTTCAACTCATTTGTACCAGGCCTAGCTGGAAAACAAAAATCTGACAGGGGTTGGTAGGTGCTCCTATAACCTGTAGTACAGTGTTATTATCTACATACAAACAATGTTGTACACTTTCCGATTAAACAATATAAATTTATTCTTAAGAAACCAAAGTTATAACTTTACCAAAAAAAAGTCACTGTGTGTCAATGAATATGTTGAGTGGTAATATTTCCCATTTAACCATGTCCATTAAAACTGAAATATTCAAATACTGAAATAAAGATAACAAAAGTAATGATTTTTTTAAAGTCCCACACCCCTGGACTTTGTGTTTAAAATCATTGTATTGGGGGGAGGCCTGCCTTGTCTTTTACTAGATAGGAATGTGTTTCCTTGTTATAGACAAGACTTGCTGTGTCCTGTAAGGGCTGTAACAAATTACTCTCCTCCCTGCCACAGGAAATGGTCCCACAGTTCCTTCCCCAGGCTACCCTGTGGTGGCAGAGCAATACATTCCTCCCCCTCCCCCCAAAGAGCTGAGCTGTAAAGACTTAGGCTCGTCATTTGTGAGCAATATAAGATTTGTGATGTGCTTATTATTCATTCTGTTGCTTTTAAGTGCCTGGGTAAGCACTCTATTGTGAGTATCTCATTGTAATTTGTGTTCTTGTAAACAAGTTGTTGTGTTTGGAACTGTAACTCCTTTCAGGGTTGTTGCTGCACATGGAGAAGACATCTTCATTGAGCTATTTATAGATTTTAAGACCAGAGGGGTGTACTGGATTGGGTCAGAGGCTTGATCCAGTCCAGGGTCAGAGTGAGGCCAAGTTGCCTCACTACCAGTAGGGAGAGCAGGTTAGCAGTGCAGACCAGGCCCTACTTCAGGGCAGGGCAACAACTGATCCAGGTACTCGGGCTTATGTTCAGGCCAAGCAGGCAATGAATATGCCCTGGCTCAAGCTCAGCTCAGGGCAGCAAACCGTTCAAGTACTCAGACTGTTGCTCAGGCTAAGCGACTGTTGGGTTTCCTACCTGTGGTGGAGAGCCAACAAGTACAGGCTGTTTGGACCCAAACAGGGGGATCTTGCCACCCATGGATTGGGCTGGCAGGAGAGACACAGCCCCACTAAGTCCACTGCATTCCACCCCAGGGCCCTATCAGTGGCATACCTGGCTGCCACTGGATGAGTGTGGATCATAACTGCAACATTCTGACTCAGTTTACTTCCATCTCCTCAGTCAGATCAGCATCAACTATCCCTGGGCTACTTCCCAGACGCTGGACTACCAGCCCACTCCCTTGCTCCTGTACCTTACCTCTTGGCCAGACACCACACTCCCAGCCCACTCCAGCACCCTATCTCCCACTTAGACCTTACCCCCTCACCAACTCCTGAACCCCCATCCCTATCCCACTCCCTAGTAGCTGCTTCCTGCAAACCAAACTCCCTCATTTTTGGCCCCACCCCAGATCCGAGAGGGGCTCACAAAATGTCTTAACCCCGGGATCCCAGAAGAGTTAATTTGACTTGTGGGAAGCCCTGAACCTGGGTCCTCCTGCCCCCGTGGGGCTATAGTGCTAAGGGAGAGAGGTATCTGTGTTAGGGACCACATCAATGAGGATTGTTTTTTGTTCATTTATTTGTTTGTTTTGGGGGGGATTTTTTGCCTCTGGTGTGGTCCCTGATTTTTTTTTTTCTGTGGCTCAGTGGCTCCTAACTCAAAAAAGGTTCTCTACGCCTGACATTAAAAAGACAACTCTGAAACCTTTTGTTTTGGACATAAATTAATATTTTACTTTATTTAAAATGAAGTCTGGTAAACTAACATGATAAAGTTAAAGCACTTAATGTGTTTAATTATTTTTATTTTGGTTAATATTTCCTTTTTAACTGGTTGTATATGTTATAGCTACATATTTAAGTTTTTATGCCCCAGTAGCCTCATATGATTAATTTACTATTTAAGGTATTTAGAGATAAGCAAAGGCATTTTGTCATCTTGCGTGGTCACCTGGTAGTTCTCAGAAAGGTTTGCGTTGAGTGAGGTGGGCCATGGGGCAAAAAGTTTGAGCCACTAGATTATACAGTCCCCTATAATAGATGAAGTAATTTTAACCACCATGTAATAGTAAGCATATGATAAAAAGATATATTAAGCATAACAAATAATTATTGAGTATATGGACTGACAGATATTTTTAAAATGTAAATAACATGACAGTCTTAACCAAAACAACAAAATATATTTTAAAGCATAAACAAAAATGATGTAAAATATCATTTGTTCCACTTTCCCTAGAGAGGCATAAAATGCAAAATGACTTCATTAATATCCAGCAGATACAACAGAAACTGTTATTTAGGGGATGGGTGGAGAGTTACTGACAGCTTATATGTGAAATTTTGTCCTAAATCATATTTTAACAGAGTTGTAAACAATTCCTAACAGTGACAAGTGCTTCACTTGACTAGTACAACTTCTAAATGGACCAAACACAGAAAATGCCTTTTACGTCATATTCTCTTAATCACAAATGTAATCAGAAAATGTCACCAAGGTTTTCCCCTATATCTAGGCTAGCTGACTCTACGTGTTACCAACACTACCCTCCATCTCTCTCAAATGTGGATTTGTTTTGTAATTAACATTTTTAAACTGATTTTCCAAGTCCTTCAACAAATCTCTTTTCTTTATAATCAGAATTGCAATTTTTACCTGTGAAAATTGAAAACAAAGCAATGGTGGTTAACCTCACTAGAAAAGTCAGAGGTGAGGTGTGGGTATGTGTATACTGTATGCAATCTTATCCTCAGCCTCTGTTCTGTGGGTTGCTACATTGCTAGCACTAAATTTTTAGGGATATTTTTTCACTCTTCTATTCTTATATTTGTAGCTCATTGGCATTCAGTTTCTATGGGATGTCACGATAGAGTATGATTTTGTGGGGTATGGGGAATTAACTATTACAGTAACTATAACACATAATCTCGGTATTTTTTCACTCCAAGAATGAGCTTTCACTTCCCATTTGAAGCTTTTGTTGCCTAAACAGCTTTCTTGAGCAGTCTTGGCAAAAATCCACAAAATCTCAGAGCATTTGTAGAGATGAGGACTGATAAACAGAGAGAGTTCTAGTTTGGGGAGTTGGGACAAAGCACATTTTTCTCAGAATGGATCACATTCCATATCTTCCACAGAAAAACATTTTACATGTTCTGGTGTAAATAGAAAGGTTGCATTACAGCTAACATTTTTTTTTTTTTTTTTTTTTGCTGGCCTTTGTTATGGTTGCCTATATTGGAACAAGTTTGTTTAATTGCTATGCCCTGGGACCATTATGAACATGAGATGTGTATTATGAAGCTACCAGTGGACCCTGTTCTAAAATGTGCAAAAATAGTTGTTTGCTTGTAGTATTTTTACAGAGCAAATTCTATTTAACCATCTGTATTTTAGAGACTAATTAATTGAAGGCTTTTTTTTCCATGTGTGCTTTCTGTTTTGCCTCTTTTCTTGTGCTCCAATAAATCTGTTAGTCCATAAGGTGCCACAGGACTTCTCATTGTTTATGCAGATTCAGACTAACTCAGCTGCCCCTGTGATATAAAATTAAGGTGACTGTCTCTAATTCCTTGGATTGTCCTTATTCCCCTTTTGAAAGATAGGAACTGTATTTGTCCTTTTCTAGTCATCTGGGATCTCTCCCGTCCTCCACAAGTTCTCAAAGATAATTGCTAATGGCTCAGATGTGATAATCCAGTAAATAAGGGTTACTTAACAGTGTGTACACATAAACTTGAAGTCGAAATATGTTATTTCGATCCCAAGGGCTGGCAGTGCTAATGTCAAAAGGTAAAAGTTATTTATCTAGCTTGAACTTGTATCTAATTAAGTCTGTTTTAGAGAATTGTTTCTGAGCTAGACAACAATAGTTGTGTTGCTAGAATAGAGTTAGAAAGAGCTGGTAGTGTCTAAACTAGTGAGTTCCCTTATAAATTACCATCTGGATTTAATAAGGGAAATGGATTTTGTTAAAGAAATCCAAAGAATGCTTGTGATTTGTTAGTATACGACGAATCTTCTCCCTTTCTGTGTCATTTCATTCAGACATAAATATTCCAGGATAAATTCTTCTTGCTGTTAGAACCACAGCTTAAACCAGATGCTTATAAAAAAAGAAAAACAAGAGCTTTGTGCTAGACTGGTTGCTAGGGTGCCAGAGTAAGTCTAAGACCATGTCTTCCAATTGATACAAAGGAAGCCCAGTGTCAAGTGCCCACACAGCAGAGCTCAGGGTGGATGTTTGTTGCTCTTCTTGAGGATGCATCTAATGGTATTTGCAGTGGTGCCAGGATATATGTGCCGTTGCAACTGGGGTTGTCAGTGCTTCAAACTGGAAATTTTCACTGTTATATTTTGGTTTGGATGTTTGAATGCTGGCAGGTAGAAAGACCAAAGTCAGGGATAGTGCCATGTCATGTCTACTGTTCAATCACATTGGGTCCAGTATTGGGCTACCTTTGACCAGGCAGATAATGTCATTGATGGGCAAACACAAACCATTTCATCTTTCTATCCACATGACCTTTCCTATCTAATACTGAAGCACCTCTCAATCAAACTAAGAGAATTCTACTTTTACATAGCATATACGGGCCTAAAATTCTGTTGTGAAATTCAATCATTTATGGATGGCCTCTGCACCACTTAGGTCACATATAATACCTCAAGACAGGATTTAAAAGGGTCTTAAGTGAATCAAAAGTTTTGTGTTGGGCTTGTGAATGGGGATTAATTTCACCTCTTAAATTTATGAATGAAAATGGGCCAAGAAAAGGGTAATTGGATCCATATAATATTTAGGCTGTAGTGCCACACCCAAGGCCCAATGTGGGATTTTAATTTGAATTACGATTTCATGGCTGATTTCAAAACCTGATTTCAGACAAACCATTTGAAATCACATGCAATTTCAGCTAGTTACCACAGGGAAATACAGCCCTTACAATTTTGGATACAAGCTGGATCCTTAATAGATGCAGCAGATTTAGGTTCAGAGATTTAAACCAGGACACACATCCCTTGTTTTTAATTTCTCTCCCCTCTGCCAAAATTCTAAGGATTTTTTTATATGAGTTTACAGTTTTGGCCAGGCCAGTTCCTAAAAATGACCCACTGAAGTTGCCATGTCCAGCAATGAAAGATACTTCTCTGAGACTGAAACCACACAATTCCAGTGATGTCTGCACTGTAGGTTAGCACAGCTAACCAAAAAGCAGAACCAAAAGCAGAACGTGGCCCATTACTTGTTAAAAATAAAACCAACTATGCAGCATCCAAATCTGAGAGCATTTTCTACCCCCATCGTAGAGTAATCCTGGTGTCTCATTTATTTTCAAGGCAGGACTTGGTGATTTCATTTAATGTTAATCATTGTCTTTGAACCTAAATAAAGACTTGCCATTAGCATATAACTACATTTAAAAGTCAGATGGGAAAGTATACCCCCTGAAGCCACTGTCAAGATTCTAGGAAGGCACACAGTGCATACATGGCAGGAGCAATCTGCCAGTTATCCATTAAAGGAAATATTTTCAAGAAAGCAAACATCAGAGAGGCAAGCCCAGATGAGGAACACCAGTGCAGAGATGCAGGAGTGTGAAAATGGCATAAAATTAATCTTTGCACTACCTAAATTCTGGGCTGACTGCCTCATTCCAGTCTCCCCGCATAAAATCTGAGCAACTGAAAGGTTGTTTTACATTACAGTGAATGCCAACAGACCAAAAGATGCCAAATCACAGCTGGAGACTGGCAAGCCCTAACCATGTTCACTTTGCTCCAGTGATGACTCTGCTGCAGTGAGTAGGAAGTGAGGCAGGAGTCAGTACTACACAGATCCTGCACCACTAAAAGAATTCCCATTTCACAGGAGTGAAGCAAACACTTACTTCCAGCTGCAATACAAAATAAATGGCTGAAATGCTCCTGCAAATCTGGCTTAGAGTTTATCTTAAACAACTTCAGCTATTTAATGAATCAGGCTCATTGATGGGTATCTATGTAGGTCTATTAAAGGATATAGAAACATTTTTAAATAGATTCTTAGAACTCAAAAATCTAGGAAACAATAAAAAATGACTAAACTGAGCTGTAAGATTTCACCAGTAAACATTTTTTATTACTTTTGGCTCATAAAGAAAGTGCTTACAGACTGGTACTAGTTTGAGATGGGCAACAATTTTTAATCAAAATTTTGACAAGTGGTCAAGGGTTGCACATCTATGGAGGGTGTATGCATAGGGATTTTAAATTTTGATTAATCAGCGAATCGAGTAGTCGATGGAATTTCCTTTGAAATGTAGCAAGGTCCCCTCTTCTGCCTTTGAAATGTAGCAAGAGCCCCACTTCTGCCTTTGAAATGAAGGCAAAAGTGCAGCAGTCGGGACCTGGTGTGAGCAGGAACTAAAGCCGTCCCCGCTCATGGTGTTTCTCTGCTGTGCCTCTGCCTCCTACTCCCATGGAAACGGTACTGGGGGGGGGAACCGGCTTTTAAGCCAGCTCCCCCCAGCACCTGCTCCTATTCCCCACCCATAGCTATCTCTCTCTGATAGAGCCAGCAATGGGAGGGGGAAGCAACTAGTTGAGTCATTACTCAACAAGCATATGCTTATTGGGTAGTTGACTAGTCTATTACATCCCTACGTGGGAGGTCTGGGATGGAGGTTGGGTGCAGAAGGGAGTTGACGTAGAGGTCTGGGATGAAGGAGGGGTGAGAAGTCTGAGAGGGAGTTTGGGTGAAGGAGGGGGCTGTGATCTGGAGCAGGGGTTTGAGATGCATGGTCCAGGAGGGGGTATGGGTGTAGGAGAGGATTCTGGCCTGGGGGACGATGTCTAAGAGGGGGTACAAGGTCTGGGAGGAAGTTATGACCTGGGACAAGGGAGGAAAGGGGTGAAGAGGGTTTGGGTTGTGGCTGGGGGCAGGTAGTCAGAGGGGAGAGAAGAGATGGGGTGCCAGAGGCAGGTTCTGGCTGGGAGTTGCTTACCTAGGCAGCTCCCAGCCAGCAGCTCTGCAGGAACCTTAGGCAGACTGCCTTCTGCAGGCTGCTCCATCTGGCTCCACTCTGGGCATGAGGGAAGAAAGGAGACAAGGCTTCCCACATGGCCCCTACTCCCAGAAAAAAGTCTCAGTTCCTATTGGCTGAAAACTCCTTCCTCCTTCCCCAGCTATCCAGAGCAGAGAGCATCTGGCTTTTTAAAAAGTGTGAACTGCTCTCTGCTTAAGGATTCTGGAGGGGTGGCCACAGGCTGGATCCGGTGGCTTGGCAGGCCAGATCTGGCCCACTGGCAGCCTTTTGCCTACCCCTGTAGTAGATGCTGAGCTGCAGTGAGGAGTATGTATTTCTGGTCTAGGTTTATAAAATCTATAACATACCTTTAAAAGTGGAAAATGGATCTTTCATATTTCTTTCACTGGCAGGTAATACATAATGACAACGCAGGGCAGAATAATTATTAGAAATTCAATGTGTTCAGTTCAATACACAACCAAAGATGCACCATTTGAAAGCTGCTGGGTTGTTCTGTTTAAAATTACTGTATGATGATTGAGGCTGTCACAATGCAGCTTTTTCCATATTTGTGCAAAATTTAAACAGTGTCAACCTTAATTGTACAATTAGCATCTCTTTCTTCATGAGATAACCAGATAAATATGATGCACAAGGCCAAAGCTGTTGTTGCTTTTGAAGTTGTTAAAGCCTCATCTTGGAGTATTTCAACAGGTCTACATTTGATCTGTCATTCAGCACTACAGTTCTTATTATTTAAAAACCCTTTAAAATACACACTTTTTCATATGTGTATATATATGGAGAGAGAGAGAGAGAGGTGTTGTTAGAATAACACGTGTTGATACAACTGCAGCTGTGAGCATTAATCAGTGCTTGCAAAAGGCTGATGCTCTAGGGAACCCAAGCACACTGTCTAGTAAATAGTCTCAATTTCCAGAGGCAAGATATTTTTAAATTTAAGAACGAAACTAAAACTTCCCCTTTTATTACATAGCATACAGATTAATTATGACAGCTAATGCTTGCATGACAAATAAGTCTATGTGTTCTTTTTTTGTGTTACTAGTTCAAAAGAATTGAACAAAGTAATTACAAAACTGAGTTACCTGGTAATTCTTCAACTAAGAACTTGTTTGAAAACATGATGAAAGTGAGGAGTTCACCCCTCTCTTAGCTTGTGATGCAGGCAGCCTTAGGACCACATATGACTTGTTCTCCTTGCTCTGGTAAGCATGAGAAGGGACTGATCTGCACTGTAACTAATCAAGATGCTTTGTTTTGCCTCTCTTTGCCAGCATACAAAAGCTTATTTCTGCAAAGCTTTCAGAGGTAATCCATCCAGAACAAAAGAGCAGCAATAGGAAAACAATACAGATAAATATTAAGCTTCTTTTTAAATATTATCAAAACAAATTACCCTGTTCTTTTTTCTTAATTTATTTTAATTATTCATTTACTATTTATTTAGAGAACATGCATGCATTTAGACTGAGGTATCTGATATATCAAGCATGATCATGGAATACTTCAATGCACACCAGGCCTGCCATTGTCTTCAATATGAAAGATAGGTCTGTAGGGACTATAGTTTCCAGCATACAATGCAGCCAATTCACTTGGATCAAGAGGGTAGTATGGTTGTACTTTTAATCCCCTTGGGCCATATCTCTGTATTAAGGATTAGAATGGCTGAAGAAAACTATTCCACATTATGCAGACACAGCCCTAGACTAGATAAAGATTGGACTCTCCTGGAATGTGCTGATGTACTGTTGTCAAGTTTTAAAATGGGGGGTCCCATCATTTGTTCTTATGTAGGTGATGCTTTTAAATCAAGAACAAGTATTTGGAAAAAGCGACGAGGAGTCCTGTGGCACCTTATAGACTAACTGAAGTGTAGGAGCATAAGCTTTCGTGGGCAAAGACCCACTTCGTCAGATGCATGTGATGAAGTGGGTCTTTGCCCACGAAAGCTTATGCTCCTACACTTCAGTTAGTCTATAAGGTGCCACAGGACTCCTCGTCGCTTTTGCAGATTCAGACTAACACGGCTACCCCTCTGATACTTGACACCATGCAAGCCAAGTATTTGGAAGTTTAACAAATGGTGATGTCAATCAGGGAAGGCAAGATGGTGAAAAAAATGTTGGCTTTTTTAATGTCGAAAATAGACAATTTCCTGTGGTCAGTTACAGATTATCATTAGAGCTTAGACCAAGAGGGATCATATATTTTCCAGGAAATTAAAAGAAAAATGACATGCAAGATAAAAGGCTAACAAGATGATGTCAGAGCAGTATAATCTCATATGTGAGTAGCAACTCTAGAGTGATGGACATTAATGCCTTTAGAGCTATGTCTTGTGATGGCCAGCTGGCTAGCCAATGATAGGGATATCAGATTTCCTGGCTTTGAGTTATTCCCCACTGGGCCACAGAGAGTAAAAATATCAGACACTTAGACATGTCCCATTTTTAGAGCATTAAAGCAAAATTTCTCCAATGTTTACGATGTTCATGTTAGCAGCTCTTTGGCCAGGAGTAGAATGGCCCTAGTTAGCAGCCCCATTCCCTTTCAATATGGTGTCAGAACCCCTCAGAGAGTTTCACTCGGACTGAAGGAAGATTAAAGCATGACATAATGAGTAGAGAGGGAGCATCATAAATGGTATAAAGCCTGGCCCATAAAGGTGAATGGAAGCACAAACATCCACTAACATAATCTATGCCATCAAGTGCCTGCAATGCCCCTCTGCCATGTGTTTTTGCCAAACCAGACAGTCTCTGCACCAAAGGATAAATGGACACAAGTCAGACATCAGGAATGGTAACATACATAAACCTAGAGAGGAACATTTTAGCCTCCTTAGACATTCAGTAATGGATTTGAAAGTAGCCATCCTTCTACAAAAGAATTTCAAAACCTGATTACAAAGGAAGACAGCTGACCTGGAATTAATATACAAATCCAATACTATCAAGTTAGGATTGAATAAGGATCTTAATTAATTAACACTATAAAGGCAGTTTCCCTTCTCTTGACATCCACATTTCCACATCAACTGCTGTAAATGAGCCATTTATCTGATTAAGTGGGTCTTATCCAAGAAAGCCCATGATCTTATATATTTGTTAGGGTATGTCTACACTACAGCATTAATTCGAGTTATCTTAATTCAAAATAGTTAATTCGAATTAAGCTAATTCAAATTAACGCATCTTCACACAAAAGCTATTTCGAAATAGCGCATCCACACAGAGTGGACCTTGAACCAAAGTTAAGGCTGTCCAGAACCAGTGCCGGCAGGGCATCAAGTTAGGATTTAGTGTGTGGGGCTGCTGCCTGAGACTAACTGAGCTCCATGCTTAAAGGGACCCTACCCCCACCCCGGACAGACAGTTCTCAGGGTTCCCCGCTTGGTTGTCTGCCTCGATGAGGGACAGAAAAGCATTCCTGTCTTGGAGTGCCATGAGTGCCCTCACTTGGGACACCACAGCACTTGGCCACATGGAGCCAGAGCTACCCTGGGGCACGCTGATGCATCTCGTGGGGTCACTGCCATCAGCCCGGCTGCACTTGCTGCAGGCTGCAAGCCAGGAGGCCCATTGGGGGGCTGTCAGGATCCAGGAGGCCCTGCAGGAAAGTGTCCACCCTATGGAGCCCTCAGAGCCTCCCCGGTTCTCCCCACCAGGGGCTCATGCCCCATTCCTCCCTCACGTCCTTCCACTTACCCCTCCCTAGGCCCCCTTCCTGATGTCAACTAAAATACATGTATTTTCAAAAATATAAACTCTGTTTATTTAACAAAACTGGGGGAGAGGGGTTGAACCTCTGGGGAGACCGGGGAAGGGTGGTGGGAGAGGGGAAGGGAAAACTTGGAGGAGGGAGCTGGAAAGGGGAAGCAAGGGGAATAAGGAAGAGGGGAAGCTTAGCATTCAGGAGTGGGGGTCTCACCAGGCCAACCGTCTCCAAGCACCGTGGGTGAGGGGGCCTCGGTGTCCCCGGGGGGATGAGAAGGAGGGTGTGGAGGTTGAGATGGAGGGTGTGGAGATTGAGGAGGAGGGTGTGGAGGTTGTAGAAGGTGAGGCAGGAGAGGGAACAGGAGTGGGAGGAGGTACAGAAGCTGGGGCGGCAGCAGGTGCTGGGGCAGCACGAGTTAGCATGCTCTGCACTAGGGCCTGCAGGTGTTGGCAGATGACATTGCCGTTGGCAAGCTGCTCCCACTGAAGCTGCAGGTCCTCCTGCACCCAGTCCCAGATGGTGCTGTGCAGGCTCGCAAGGCCCCCAGGTGCTGGTCCCGGTACCCTTGCCACATGCTGGTGGTCCTGACGAGCCCGTGGGTGCAGGAGACTGTTCCAGGCAGGGTGGTGCACCCTGCACGTGTGGCTGTGGGGAAAAAAGAGGAGTGGTCAGTTCTCCCTGGGGACACAGTGGATGAAGCCCAGCCCCCCCTGCGAGGTGAGGATGACCATGCCGTGCACCATCAGAGCCGATGTGCTTGCACAGAGGCCATGACCAGAATGTCTGGCTCTCCTCTGGAGTGGGAAGTGCCTCAAGACCGCACCCAGGCCCCTGTGCTGTGTATAGTGTGGGTGAGGTGAGGGGGAGATGTCCCCTGCCTCTGTATAGAGGGGGCGTGTGAAGAGAGGGCGTCCTGCTGTGTCCCACCCCGGGGTCAGGAGCGTGTCAGGTCTCTTCACACATGTGTGTGGCTATCAGGCCATGGCCCCAGTGTGTCACGCAGCTGGAGCCACCTACCCAAGGGTGGTACAGCACATGCCCACGTGTGCACAGGTTGCTGCGTGATCCGTGGTAGGCAAGGCCCACGTGTGTGGTTCCTGGTCTCCCCTTCCCCTACTCCGGGTAGGGGATGGTGATGGCACTTACTTGGTGTGACCTCCCCGGACGATCCTGCTGACTCCAGCACTGGAACAACTCGGGGGCCCCAGGGATGTGGTACCCTCCACGCTGGTCCCTCTGCTGCGCCCAGGTCAGGGCCCTCCAGCTTGCTGCCCCCTGGGTTGGCATGGACCGTCCCGCCCCCCAGGACGTGGTCAAGGGCATGGAAGTAGGGGCAGGTGTCAGTCCCTGCTGCAGAGCTGCCCTTCGTGGCCCTGGCGTATGCCTGCTGCAGCTCCTTGATTTTGAGGCTCACCTGCTTCTGGGTGCACCTGTGGCCCTTTCTGGCCATGGTGGCCACTATGCGGCCATAGATGGCTGCGTTCCTGCACCTGGTGCAGAGATCATGGACATTGGGGGCCTCCCCTCAAACCTCAATGAGGTCTATGATCTCTGCACCAGTCCAGGAGGACGCGCACTGTCTACAGCCCCTGGTTGGCCCCTGGGTGCTGGGGGACTGGGCGGAGAATGGCTTGCTGCCACTGGATGCCCAGCTTATGGTCTGGCCACTGGGCAAGGGGCTGTCAATGCTGCTGTGTGCAGGTAAGCCTATAGCTGGCACATGCCCAGTGGCCAGACTCTACCCCTTTAAGGGCCCCGGGGATGGGGGAGAAGAGAGGAGTTTTCCTGGTTGTGCCCAGAGTGGCCAGCAGGGCACCCCTGGGAAGGGCTGGAAGCCCCCTAATTCAAAATAAGCATCTACACAGCGCTTATTTCAAATTAGCTATTTCGAATTTGGTGTAATTCCTTGTAGAATGAGGTTTAACTAATTCGAATTAAGTGCCCCGCTATTTTGAATTTATTTTGAAATAGTGGTTTGCCTGTGTAGATGCTATCAAAGTTAATTTGAAATAACGGCTGTTTTTTCAAAATAATTTTGCTGTGTAGATATACCTTCAGTCTCTAATGTGTCACAGGATTACTCATTGTTCCTAATAAATCTGTTGGTCTTTCAGGTGCCACAAGACTCCTAATTGTTTTTTGAAACACCTGAACTGTATCTCTGATTAGGCATGGAGAACCATTCTGAATTGAGATTTCAGTTTTCATCCAAAGTATTTTGAGTTTTGATGTTTTCCTAAAATGTTGACACATCCCAAGGGATATCTTGATTGAAAAACAAATTAGTTTGTCATTTTTTTCCTATAGGAAAAAAACAATTTTTAAGAGCTTTACTTACTGTATTTCCCTGGTTGTCATGGGTGTTTACAGAACAGGCCTTTGCAGGTATTTACATGTAGGGATCTGCCTCCACCAGACTTCTTTTTTCACCATTTTTCAGCCTCTTGTAGATGGAGGATTATTATTGAATGACAGGAAGATGCTTTTCCTCTCATTTTCCTTCTTTGAGAAAGCAAAAAGAGATGTAATCATTCCAGCTTTCCATCTCTTGCTCTTTTCCTGTCTCTTTTTTATCAAGCTTAAACCCTTAATATAATACTCAGTAATTCTAGACAGACAAAATATATGTGAAAATTTCTTTGTACTTCAAAAGTGACTCCAGCTTTCCATGTTGAAGAGAGATGCATAAGTTACAGACAGATGGCTTTTGAGGAGATACATGTTCAGGAATTTTACCTTGTTGAGTACCTTCCTGTGGAATTTCTGTTCCCTGGTCAAGTGAAAAGAACTATAATACAGAAGTTCCTTTAGAGACCATTAAAAGTCATTGAAGTAATGAAGAACTCTATCTAAGCTTGAAAGCTTGTCTCACCAACAGAAGTTTCTTCAATAAAAGATACCCCTTCACCCACCTTTCTCTCTCTAATGATTTTGACAGTTTATTTTAACTTCAGCTCCCATAAAGTTGCTTCTGATTGAAAGGAACGGGAATGGATAAAAACATTTTCAATCT
Source organism: Pelodiscus sinensis (assembly GCF_052426305.1). NCBI lineage: Eukaryota > Metazoa > Chordata > Testudines > Trionychidae > Pelodiscus > Pelodiscus sinensis. Next base: position 39,642,862 of record NC_143058.1, on the reverse strand, counting down.
AATTTCATAGAAAAATGGGAATGTCACATTGTTGCTAATTAGAAGAAATACTAAACATAATTAAATGGCCTCTTAAGCAGCTCATGCTCCAGATAACAAATCTCATATATTGGTTACAGTTAGGTAAGATATTGGACACTGTCTTTGGTAGACATTTCAAAGCCAACTATTTGAAGCCATTGAAACCAGTGGACATTTTCTGGCTGAATCCCTTCATCGGCTTTGAAAATCTCAGTTTAATCCCTCTCCCTGCCCCTACCCATTGAAGTTATTAGTATAGATTTTATTGATAAATCCATACATTGAATTAAGACCTAGGATTAGATTTCATATCTTTCAACAACTAGGACACCAAACAGTTGGAACATTTTCTTTTTATTAACAAATTGTCAGTTATAACAATAATGTAATGTCACCAAAAGAAATACAAACTTCCCTATCCTACATTAGAAATACAATTCTGAATTTCATGTGGCTATTGTTTATTTTATTTGCTGCTATATTCCACAAACAAAAAATCCTCACTTGAACAACCAATTAAGGTTTCAAAAACAGTATAAACTGTTCAGGAAGAGGAGGAGTTGCGCTGTATGTAAGAGAGCACTATGATTACTCAGAACTCCGGTATATAGAGGGAGAAAAGCCTGTTAAGAGTCTATGGGTCAAGTTTAGAGGTGTGAGCAACAGCAGTGATGTTGTGGTTGGTGTCTGCTACAGGACGCCAAATCAGGTGGATGAGGTAGATGAGGCTTTCTTCGGACAACTGAGAGAAGCTTCCAGATTGCAGGCCCTGGTTCTCATGGGGGACTTTAATCACCCTGACATCTGTTAGGAAACCAATACGGCAGTACACAGACAATCCAGGAAGAATTTGGAGAATGTTGGGGGTAACTTATTTGTACAAGTGTTGCAGGATCCAACCAGAGGCTGTGCGCAGCTTAACCTGCTGCTCACAAACAGGAAGGAGCTAATAGGGGAAGTAGAGGTGGGTGACAACCTGGGAAGGAGTGATCATGAGATGGTAGATTTCAGGATCTTGACCAAAGGAAGAAAAGAGAGTAGTAAAATACACACCTTGGACTGCAGAAAAGCAGACTTCAACTCCTTCAGAGACCTGATGGGCAGAATCCCCTGGGATGCTAACATGAAGGGGAAAGGAGCCCAGGAGAGCTGGCAGTATTTTAAAGAAGCCTTATTAAAGGCACAGAAAGCAACCATTCTAATGCGTAGCAAGAGAAGCAAATATGGTAGGAGACCGGATTGGCTTACCGGGGAAATCCTTGGTGAACTTAAGCACAAAAAGGGAGCTTACAAAAAGTGGCAACTTGGACAGATGACTAGGGAGGGGTATAAATGTATAGCTTGAGAATGCAGGGGAGTTATCAGGAAGGTGAAAGCGAAATTGGAATTGCGACTGGCAAAGGATGTGAAGGATAACAAGAAAGGTTTCTACAGGCATGTTAAGCAAGAAAAAGGTGATCAGAGGGGATGTAGGGCCCCTACTGGATGAGGGCAGTAACTTAGTGACATGATATGGGGAAAGCTGAAGTAATTAATGCTTTCTTTGCCTGTGTCTTCATGGACAAGGTCAGCTCCTAGACTAATGTGCTAAATGACAAAGGTGAACAGCCCTTGGTGGGGAAAGAACAGGTTAGGAACTATTTAGAAAGCTAAAAGTACATAAATCCATGGGTCTTAATACACCCGAGGGTACTGAGGGAGTTGGCAAATGTCATTGAGGAGCCTTTGGCCATTATCTTTGAAAAGTCATGGAGATCAGAAGAGATCCCGGGTGAATGGAAGAAGACAAATGTAGTGCCCATATTTAAGAAAGGGAAGAAGGATGATCCCGGGAACTATAGGCCAGTCAGTCTTACCTCAGTCCCTGGAAAAGCATGGAGGGGATCCTCAAGGAATCCATTTTAAAGCACTTGGAAGATGGGAAAGTGATCAGGAACAGTCAGCATGCATTCATAAAGGGAAAGTCGTGACTGACCAATCTGATTAGCTTCTATGATGAGGTAACTGGCTCTGTGGATGTGGGAAAATCAGTGGATGTGATATACCTTGACTTTAGCAAGGCTTTTGATACGGTCTCCCACAATATTCTTGCCAGCAAGTTAAGGGAATGTGGATTGGAGAAATGGACGGTAAGATGGATAGAAAGCTGGCTAAAAGGTCAGGCCCAGCGGGTAGTGATCAACGGCTCGATGTCAGGATGGTGGTTGGTTTCTAGCAGAGTGCCCCAAGGTTTGGTTCTGAGACTGGTTTTGTTCAATATCTTTATTAATGATCTGGATGAGGGGATGGATTGCACCCTGAGCAAGTTTGCAGATGACACTAAGCTAGGGGGAGAGGTAGATATGCTGGAGGGCAGGGATAGAGTCCAGAGTGACTTAGACAAATTGGAGGATTGGGCCAAAAGAAATCTGATGAGGTTCAACAAGGAGAAGTGTAGAGTCCTGCACTTGGGACGGAAGAATCCCAAGCATTGTTACAGGCTGGGGACTAACTGGCTAAATAGCAGTTCTGTAGAAAAGGACGTGGGGATTACAGTGGATGAGAAGCTGGACATAAGTCAACAGTGTGCCTTTGTAGCCAAGAAGGCTAATGGCATATTAGGTTGCATTAAGAGGAGCATTGCCAGTCGATCTAGTGATGTGATTATTCCTCTTTATTCGGCTGTGGTGAGGCCACATCAGGAGTATTGTGTCCAGTTCTGGGCCCCCAATTACAGGAAGGATGTGGATGCATTGGAGAGGGTCTAGCTGAGGGCAACCAAAATGAATAGGGGGCTGGAGCATAAGACGTAGGAGGAGGAGAGGCTGAGGGAGTTGGGTCTATTTAGTCTGCAGAAGAGAAGAGCGAGGAGGGATTTAATTGCAGCCATCAACTTTCTGAAGGGAGGTTCTACAGAGGCTGGAGAAAGGCTGTTCATAGTAGTGATGGATGGTAGAACAAGGAACAATGGTCTCAAGTTGCAGTGGGAGAGGTCCAGGTTGGATATTAGGAAAAACTATTTCACTAGGAGGGTGGTGAAGCACTGGAATGGGTTACCTAGGGAAGTAGTGGAGTCTCCATCCCTAGAGGTGTTTAAGTCTCAGCTTGACAAAGCCCTGGCTGGGTTGATTTAATTGGGACTGGCCCTACCTTGGGTAGGGGGCTGGACGTGATGGCCTTCTAAGGTCTCTTCCAGCTCTTTGGTTCTATGATTCTATGAAAAAGTAAAAAATGTCCTTATCTATGACACCAATTGAAAAATCCAGCAGCTGAATGAAAAGTGATGATAATTTCTGCGACAGAGGTCATAAATCTTATTCTGACAAGATAAAAACAAATACGCATCCTTAACAAAGGCATTTTTTCATCACAACACAACATCTGTTGCCGCTATTTTTTACTATTTCATTACTATGGATGAAATACTGACCCTACTGAATTCAGTGAGAGTTTTGACATCAGCAATAATAAGGAAAGATTTGACCCTCGAATAATATATAAATTATTCCTATTTTTGTGTTATAGTTATTAATTTTGAAATTACTGATGAAAGAATAGCACATACTGTGGGTGACCAAGGGCTTATGTTGTATGTACAGTACTGGAATGCGTACTTATTGTCAAAAACTTTTAACTTTTCTAAACTCCACCTTTTATGTCCTGTATTAGATTTTTCTTGCCATTTAGGCTATGTCTACACTGTCGCTTTTTATCAGAAAAAGATACACAAATTGCGCTCTTCAATTTGCATACCTTTTTCCGATAGTTTTGTTGGAAGAGGCTTTTCTGAAATTTGACCTGTCTACATTGGGCCTAATTTTGGAAAAACTTCCTCTTTCAGAAGAGTCCTTCTTCCTCATGCCATGAGGAAGACAGGGCTTCCAAAAGAGTGCATCTGCTCTTCCAGAAAACATGTCAGAACACATTCCCTGGATGTGGTAGAGTTTTTCCGGGATACTGGTATCCCGGAAAAACTCCATAGTCAAGTCATAGCCTTATTGTTAATGAATGGAATGTCCCATATCACCTCACTTGCATGTCTTTAGTCCATATTGCAAATGTTTTCTCCTTGCTGAATGTGCAAAACAGTATTTTTTTAGTCATTTGTAGAGCTCTTCATTTGTTTTAAACTCCATCTGACTCAGTCTTCCAGAAAATTATTAAGCCTACATCCAGTTCCACAAGGTTATACTTTCTAAGTCAATCCCTTTTCAGTTTACTAATTCTGGTTGTATTGTTTGTATTAGGTTATAATATTTTGTTTATTCTGAACTGGATGACTTATTCTTGCATAAGGAAATTAAAGAGCTAGGTACAATATGAATCTTTGACAAGGGCATGATTATAGTGACAGTCAACAGATTCTGCATAGGCAGAAAGCATCAGAGGACACAGCAGCTGAAATGAAAGGAAGAACTTAATCCATTGAGATGTGGCAACCTAATTACAATATTCATGTTTTTACTGACTGTTACTTCTCTAACTTTGTTGTTGTTTACAAGAGGTGACAGGTTTCAACAATAGTGCAAACTGAGTAACCAAACTAAAGTACTAAATGCATTCTGCTTTTAGGATGAGATTTTTCAAAATTATACTGCCTTATACTGAATTAGTACTTTTTCTCCCAGGGCTTTCATATGTGAAGGTTCCATCATCTTACCCTTCTTCACCTTTTGACATACAATGTCAATCATTTGAACTGAACATTTAAATCTACATAGGCTTCTGTCAAACCTGGAAAATATGGTCAGTGCTTTTCTGACGTCTTAGGCAGATATAAGCTTGAATTTGAACAGAGTGGCATGAGATTAACTTGGAAATGTCAGAAAGAGTGTACCGAGAACTAGAAGGGAATTTAGGGGAATATGTAGAGACATGTCTCCCCTAATTCTTCACAGTCTCATAGTCATTCTATATCCATCACTATGTCATGATTCTCAGCCGATTCAGTTGTTTGTTGTGTCTGATAGATGTGACCATTGCTTTCTGATCTGCATTTCAGCAATGACCCATATCTTTAATTTCAAAGTTGTATTGTTCCAGTGAACTCTACTAGCTTCAACAATTGAAGAATAAAGTGGTTTACTTCTTGAGGGTGTGTGTGACCCATTTGGAGTGTGTATCACCAGTAGTCCATAGTCTGTGTTGCCTCCCTGTACTTCCAGGTGTACCTGAATGTGTTTGTTATATGGGCAATCTTCCTGTCTCCTATTGCAGCAACTAAGCTCTGGTGCCATGCTTGTCTACCCATTTTTGTGGTAAGTCCAGTCTATACAATGATCTGGATTTACTTTAAATCCTCTTACCAGCAGGGGGCTTGGGACTCTAAGGCATAGTCTACGCTACGTACTTATGTTGACAAGGCAGCTTATCTTGAGCTAACTGTCACTGTGCACACTGCAGCTTTGTCACATCACCGTAAGTGCTCTACTACACTGACATAATGACCCTGCCCCCCACCAGAGGCATTGGGCTTATGTTGGCATAGTTAGGGCAAGGCAGCGTCTGTGTAGACAGTTACTTACACAGGCTATTGGCTAGAGCCTGGCTGTCCTCAGCTCCCCTCTTAGCCAGGCTGCTTCCTGGTGGTTCCCCACTCATGAAGGTGAGAAGCCCGAGTGGCTGCCCTCTCCCACTCCTGGCCGCAAGCAGGGAGCTGAGACCTGCTTGATGCAGAGAAGCTGGGCTCCCTGAAGAGAGCTGTGTGGTGTCCTAGCTCTCAGTCCCCCCATGCTGTTCCTCTCCAATTGGTGGAAGCCATCCCAGTGAGGGTGCACACCAGTGACCAAAGGAGGGTAATTTCACCATCAGCTACTGCAGTAATTACTTCGGTGCCTGCCCAGGTTTCTTGGCTCCTAGGGCAGGTACTGGGTAGCCGCCAGGCCAGTGTTCCCTCTAATTGTTTATGTCCATGTGCAGAATGAATGTTGTGAGAAGTCTTAGCTCTTGGGCCCAGCGCAAGCCAGGACTGAGCCAGGGTGCCTGCCTGCCCAGCTCCTAATACACTATAAACACAGAGCTGCAACAGGGGTAGGTCCCGGACCTGGTACAAGCTGGGACTGAGCTGGGCTGCTGGCCAGCCTGCTAAAACGTTTATAGGCAGGGCACAGGGGAGGGGAGGGAGGAGGAATGCGTGTAGTCTTTAGCATTAACCGATAAGCTTCTGCTTATTGGTTAATTGACTACACTATTGTAGTCCTATGCCTCACCCTAAGTAAGCTGACATAAGCCTTACACATCCTAGAGGTAGAGTTAGGTCAGTGTAGCATGACACTTACATCTGCAGGATTAAGTTGTAGCGTGCACATCATTAGGTCAAGGTAGATCCATGGCTGGCAGCTTAACTGCGTTGTGTAGACCAGATGGCAGTTAGTTACTCATACAGAAACATGAATCACAATCTCTTTTTTGGTCAGTATTTTTTTTATCCTGACATGACACAAAGCTGATAGCCCTGTTTTTCTTCTACAATATCTGATCCAGTCAGATTCTCTTGAGAGAATATGAATACATTTTTCCTCCAGCAATCAATGCAGAAACCTGAACCATGAACTGACAATCATGATTAAGTGGTGATATTTATTCTAGTAGCCTTAGGTTATATGTCCATGGAGAATTTCCCCCATTTCCATAACTAGTGGATGATACCCTGACAGTAATGGAAACCAATTTGTCCCCATTAGCAAGGTGTTCATTTGGCTACTTGATTCAGATGTTGAGGCATGACGGCTGGTTTAGGTGTTAGAGCAGGGAGTTATTTGAGCCCAGACTAATTATTATTTATCTTTGTAGTTACAGTAAATGCCCACCGACCACAACAGAACTGGGGCCTGCTTCAAAATCAATTAGCATTAGGTGCTAGTGGAATTTTCAAATGAGTGTGTCTTATTCTTTAACTGCCTGAATACAGGCATGTTTCTAAATATGACCCAAAGAAATTGGGTGATTTGCCTAAGGACACACATGATGTCAGTGGCAGAGCTGGGAACTGAACCAAGGCCTTGTAAGTTCCCGACCAGTGCTTTACCACAAATCCTGAATCCTATAGCAGCTCTGATATTTCCATGATCAGATCATCTCTCTGTGTGCAGTATACTCCTCTGCAAGGTGGAAATAAAACCACCTGCCTCACATTAATTTTTGAAGCTTAATTTCTTAATATTTATTCATCACTTTGAAATCTTTGAACAAAAGGCATTCTGTGTCCCCAATTCTGCACTCTCACATTCTGTGCATCTCAAATGTGGTGCTCCTGCTTTACTCTAGTGAGAAAGCAAAGGCATGCCCTACCCGGTGTCAAGCATTGGACAAACAGCTCTGCCCTTCATTGACAGCATTTGTGCACAAGGAAGATAGGATAGTACAGTTCTTCAAACAAAACAGATTAACAGTACCTATGGTAATTGTCAGCAATACCACACTGCAAAGTAATGAGCTAGCTTTCACAAAGCTTAAAAGAAATCTGATTGCACCTTTTTGATTAAGGGTAGTTTAAACGTGTTTTCTCAGTAGAGTGATTTTTTCAGAGTTAATTAGAATGCCCACCAATGGTGCTTTAAATAGTTCAACTTCATGCAAAAATTCAAATAGGATAAAGGAATACATTCCAAATTACTGCTGTGCTCTCCAGAAAGGGCTTTTGTTGAAAGGAAATCAGTCACAATAAGGTGCATGTGTGAGCAATCCACAATGAATGTTGTTAAAATGGCAATGTGCATTGCAAATTTAGTCATTGTGCTCATTTCAACTTGAGAACAACATACAAAATGATATTGTCAGGGTTAGGAGACAGTCCCTCATTTGTTTTCTTTATTTTCTTGGATTATTTTCAGTAGGAGGTTTTCAAAAAATGACTCTTCTTGTTTTATTGATATTCACCAGCTAGAAAAGTTTCATTCATGAAGTGAGTTCCCTTCCAAATAACCAATTAACAGATCAGCAGAGCCATGTCAGTACAACCCTCCAACTATCCTGGGAGGTGAAGCTTTCAGAGCTAGAAGCCCTGGTTGTTTAAAGTACTATAATCACAGTGAATATTTAATACTTTTAGATAAACCAAGGAGTATGACATAAATCAAAATGTGATCAACTAAATAAACATGGCTGAAGTCTCATGATGCACCCTACACAATGCAAATCAAATATGTTTAAAAAACTAAAAAGCCACATTTAATGAGGGTTAAAAACAGTTTTAAAGATTTATGAGATTTGATTTCATTAAATTATTAAATTATTTATTTGGCAGGAGGAAATTGACTTCTCATTGATTTCCATTAAATTTAAGAGTAGTGAAAAATAGTTATCATGAAGACTGAGAGATAGTGATGAAGGAATAATGTGGCAGTGAAAGGAAAACATTACCAATGTTCTGGAAAGAAATGCATGTTGGATTGTATGAAATCACAAGGCAATATTGAATCCCATTATGATATGAATTTGGGGGCTTACTGTGCCCGCTCACAGTTGTCCATCATTCATACCACGGCCCCTGATTCTGGAAGGTATTTAAATATGTGCCTAAGAATTAGTAAACCCAGTGACTCATGCTTAAAATTGGGCACCTGCTTAAAAACCTTGCTGGTTTTGGGACAGAGGTCTGATATTCTTGTAGATTCTGAACTTCTCTTCTGAGGACCTCTCTATTATCTTTGTTGAGGCTATCAACTTCAGGCTAAGTTGTTCCTTCCATCACTAGAAGGAATCCAGAAGAGCTGCTATGTAAGTTGTCCAGGAGAAGTTGCCTTTGATTTATGTGAAGCTCACATTCATATCTCTTCCCTTCCCAGCCCAGGTACTAGAAAACTGAGTACTACATTACATTTCCTAGTTTTAGCCCTATTCAAAAAGTTCAAAATATAGCAAATTTAGGCCAAACTTACTACAATTTACTGATGTACTATTGATGTAGCATTATACTAGTCTGTCAAGAATTCTGTCAGGCTGATTGAGCATTGGATTGCAGCCACTAGCAACTGGTCTGTCTCATATATTTCAAAATAACTCCCTAATGTAGACTAGGGCCTAATGATCAAAGGATCTCTTAATTAACCCCTTCCTGAATAATTCAGTAGATTATGGCTCTATCATTTCTCACCATGCTGAGGGGATTGCTTTGAGCAATACTGAATCACTGAGGGGGAGGGGAACACCTTATTTTCCCACAAGGTCACCAAAATGCCATACTGTATTCTGTGGGGCAGGTTCATAGTTGTTCTACTGCCCCATTGCTCCAGCTAAGAGGAAAATTCTGAGGAAACAGTCCTTGTGCTTGACAGACAGGTGGCCCTGTACAAAGCCCTGATGCAAGGGCCATACTAGAGTAGTCAGACAGGTCAGAGGGGAGATGATCAGGAGCGAGTGGAACATGTCAAGGGATTCTTTGGTCTTGATGATTCGGTATCCCTGCAATAGTCTGCAGGAATGATTGAACACTTCTTCAGTTCTGTGTTCAGGAAATTTCCCATTAAAGCAGTAGTCACTGGTTGGCATTTCCACATCAGACCAGTTCCTGTGAAGCCATGTATTCCATGAGTTAGATGCTGAGCTGGGATGACCAAATGTCATCCAAACCAATAATCCCAGAGAAACTCCACAAGGACTTGGTTATACTATTCAGTTTTCCCCCATACCGGCCCCCTTCTGTGAGTATTTTCATGATGATCCCGATCGAGATATATTCCACATGTTAATATATGCAGATAGTGTGGAATATCAGTATTGGCAGCAGCAGAGATTAGCTAATGGTCAATGAAAATTCCAAACACCTTGCATCATGATCAAAACAGATCAATTAATGCCATTAAAGAAATATAGAAGCATTGCTGAAGATAAGAATATATTGCCTTATATTTAAAATGTATACACTTGGACTGAGGTGGAGATGGACATAGGAGACAGACTTGTTGAGAGAGTCTGGGTTAGGTTAAAAAGCGGGAAAAAACAAGGGTGATGTCATGCTAGGGGTCTACTACAGACCACCCACCCAGGCAGAAGAGATGGAGGAGGCTTTTTTTAAACTCACAAAATCATCCAAAGTGAAGAATTTGGTGGTGATAGGGGACTTCAACTATCCAGACGTATACTGGGAAACTAACACAGCAGGGCACAGATGATCCAATAAGTTGTTGGACTGCATTGGAGACAGTTTTTTATTTCAGAAAGTTGAGAAAGCTACTAGGGAGGAAGCTGTTCTTGGTTTGACTTTAACAAGTGGGGTGGAACTGGTTGAAAATTTGAAAGCGGAAGACAGCTTTGGTAAAAGTGACTATGAAATCATAGAGTCCACAATTCTAAGGAATGGTAGAAGGGAGAACTGAGAGAGAATGTAATGCAGGAAGGCAGATTTTAGTAAACTCAGAGAGCTGGTAGGTAAAATCCCATGGGAAGCAAGACTAAGAGAAAAACAACTGAAGAGAGTTGGCAGTTTTTTAAAGGACATTATAAAAGTTTGCTTTTGGACCCTTAATATGACTCCTTTTTGAGTTTCAGATCATGTAAGATCTTCTGGTTGATCCCAGGTGTCTCCTGCCACACTTTCTATCTTTCCTACACAGTGGAAAGAAGTAGAAACTAAGAGAAATTACAAAGAATGAATATAAGCAAATACAGGTATACATGGGGCAAGATTAGAAAGACAAAGGCACAAAACAAGCTAGATCTAGCTATAGACATAAAGGGTAACAAAAAGACATTCTACAAATATATTAGAAGCAAGAGGAAGACCAAGGACAGGATAGGCCCATTGCTCAGTGAAGAGGGAGAAACAATAACAGGAAACATGGAAATGGCAGAGATGCTTAAAAACTTCTTTGTTTCGGTTTTCATCAAGAATTGGATGGTGACAAGTTGCCTAACATAGTGAATGCTAGTGGAAATGGGGAAGGTTTAGAAGTTAAAATAAAAGAGCAAGTTAAAAAAGAAAAGTTAGATGTCTGCAAGTCACCAAGGCCTGCGATGTGCATCCTAGAATACTCAAGGAGCTGATAAAGGAGATATCTGAGCTTTTAGCTAACTTTGAAAAATCATGGAAGTTGGGAGAGATTCCAGAAGACTGAAAAGGGGCAAATATATTGCCCATCTATAAAAAAGGAAATAAGAACAACCCAGGAAACTACAGATCAGTCAGCTTAACTTCTGTGCCAGGGAAGATAATGAAGCAAGTAATTAAGGAATTCATTTGCAAACATCTGGAAGAAAATAAGGTGATAGGTAACAGCCAGAATGGATTTGTAAAGAACAAATCATGTTAAACCAATCTGATAACTTTCTTTGATAGGATAACAAGCATTGTGGATAAGGGGGAAACAGTGGGCATGGTATACCTAGACTTCAGTAAGACATTTGACACTGTCTCTCATGACCTTCTTATCAATAAACTAGGGCAGTAGTTCTCAAACTGCGGTCCATGGACCACTGGTAGTTCGTGCTGCATTCCAGGTGGTCCGAAGCTCAAGCTCAGACCTTCCTCTCTGCCTCCCTCTGCTCCTGCTGGTCCTCCAGCCTCATGCCCCTACCCCCGTGAGGTTAGAGTGCCCTCGCTGGCTTCCCATGGAGGAAGGAGCGGGGAGAAGGAGGGAGAAAGCCCTGAGCCTCGCTGCACGATCCTGCTCATGGGGAAGAAGCAGAGCCAGAAGTAGCCTTGTGTGCTGCCACATACACTCCTGCTGGTAGTACTGTCACATATGTCACTCTCACAAAAATCCCTAATTTTTTGTCTCCACCCTAGAGCTTAGAGAGGTCCACAAAATCTACTAACCCTGGAATTCCAGAAGAGTAAATCTGTCCTATGAGAAGCCCTGAACCCTCAGTCCTCCCTGCCCTTCCTCCTCTCACAGTAGAGCTGGAGCACTAGAGGAGTGAAGTGCCTCAGCTGGGAGTCACATTGGTAGAGACTGTTTTTTTGGGGGGAGAAGGGGTTTGTTTCTCACTTGTGTGGTCCCTGACTGATTTTTCTGTTGATCAATGGCCCCTGACACAAAAAAGGGTCCCCACCCATGCCATAAAGAAAACATTGAAACATTTTCTGTTGAACATAAATTAATATTTTACTTTATTTAAAATGAAGTTAGATAAACTAACATGAGAAAGTTAAAGTGCTTAATCTGTTTAATAATTTAACTTAATATTTCCACTGGTAAAATTAAACTGTTCTCCTGAGCTGCAGCACTAGCAAAATGGCTTGGGCATAATTATATAATTAATGGTGAGTTTCCATTAGCAGCTGGTGGTCCACAGAAAGGTTTGTATTGAGCCAGGTGGGCCATGGGCCAAAAAATTTGAGAACTACTGAATTAGGGAAATACAACCTAGATGTGGCTACTATAAGGTGGGTGCATACCTGGCTGAATAACTGTTCTCAATGTAGTTATTAGTGGTTTACAATCATGCTGGAAGGGCAAAACGGATGTATTTTGAGGCCAGTTCTGTTAAATATCTTCGTCAACTATTTAGATTACGGCACAGAAAGTATGATTATTAAGTTTGCAGATGATTCCAAGCTAGGAGGGGTTGCAAGTACTTTGGAGGATAGGGTCAAAATTCAAAATGATCTGGACAAACTAGAGAAATGGGTCTGAGGTCAATTGGATGAAGTTTAATAAGGACAAATGCAAAGTACTCCATTTAGGAAGGAATAGTCAGCTTCACACATACAGACTGGGAAGCAACTGCAGAAAGGGATTTACGGTCATAGTGGACCACTAGCTAAATATGAGTCAACAGCGTGACACTGTTGCAAAAAAAGCAAGTGTGATTCTGGTATCCATTGACAGGAGTGTTGTGAGCAAGAAATGAGAAGTCATTCTTTTGCTCTACTGTTTGCTGATTAGGCTTCAACTGGAATATGATATCCAGTTCTGGGCACCACATTTCAAGAAAGATGTGGAGAAGGTCCAGAGAAGATCAACATGACCTATGAGAGAAGACTGAAAGAATTGGGCTTGTTTAGTTTAGAAGGGAAAAGACTTGAGAGGGAACATGATAGTGGTTTAAGTAACTAAAAGGGTGTTACAAGGAGGAGGGAGAAAATTTATATTCTTTGACCTCTGATGATAGGACAAGAAGCAATGGGCTTAAATTGCAGCAAGGGAGGGTTAGGTTGGACATTAGGAACAACTTCCTAACTGTCTGGGTGGTTAAACACTGGAATAAGTTGGCTAGAGAGGCTGTGGAATCTCCAGCACTGGAGATATTTAATAGCAGGTTGGATAGACACTATCAGGGATGATCTAAATAGTGCTTGTTCCTGCTGTGAGGACAGGGGACTGGACTTGATGATCTCTTGAAGTCCCTTCCAGTTCTAGTATTCTACAATATTCATCTAGACAACAAATGCCTTATAATGTAAGCACTGTGTCTTGATAGCTGAAAGCTTATGAGTAGATAGGCAGGTCTAGATATACTTAATCCTGCCTCACTGCAAGGGGATGCACTGGATAACTTATTGAAGATCCTTTCAGCCCTATCCTGGTGATTCTACATAGTTGTAAGCAGCCATGGTGTTGATCACAGTGATAACTGTAGAGCCCCTAGATGGTTACATAACCTGTTACTGAGCTGCCTTGCCTCACTTCAGTAGATCACATGGCAAAGCTCTAGCTATTCTCCATGGCTACGTCTACACTGCAGGCTTTTTGCGCAAGAACACTTGTTCTTGTGCAAAAACTTGCAGAGCGTCTACACTGCACACACAGTCTTGTACAAGCAAATTTACAGTACAGTGTTAGAAAACAGGGCTTCTTCTGAAAGAGTTATTCCTCTCCCCACAACTCTTGTGCAAAACAGTTCTAGCACAAGAAGCCTGCAGTGTAGATGTAGCCCCTGGGTCTGACCTTACTGGCTGGTAGTGTAAGCCTCAGAGGCTCACTGTGGCCCTCCACATGGACTCTTTCTCTTTACTAGAGGCAGGAGACCCAGCCTACTGAACCACACTAATTCATAAGTTTGGAGTAAAGTTCATAAGTTTGGAGTAAAATTCTCTCTGGAGCCCTGATCTCCCTGCTTGAGGAAAGGTTGAGATGTTGGGGGGAACCCAGACCCTTACATTACTCTTGGTTCTACCCCAGGGACCCTGGGGCAATGTTAACAGGCAGGGTTACTGCCACTCTCAATCTTGCAGCTTTTCCTTTCCAGCCCCTTTCCTTTCATACCTGCCCAGTAGGACACACACTGCACTTCCTATCCTTGGCTCTATTCCTTCCTGTCCTCGCCTGGGTGGAGCTCTTTCAAAGTGCACCAGAGTCCTTAATTGGCTGCAGGTGTCTAATCAGCCTGTAGTGTCTAGCAAGCTCTAATTGATCCCAGGTGCCTGCCTGATTATACTGCAGTTGTGTTTTGGGCTTTCCTTTGCTCAGAGAAAAGAAAGCAGTTCTTTCAAGCTCCAGCATGTCTTCACTCCATCAATGTGCGGCAGCCAGCTAGTCTGGGACTGTCAATTCCCAACCATTTTACAAAATGGGTGTTATCTGAGTTTTACTGGCTGGATGACGTAAGGCCTGTAGAAAGAATTCTACAAGGTCACACCACTGTCAGTAGAATAACTGGAATATGCAGGTGGAATTTCTCTGTTCCAGCACCCTCAGGAACTGATCAGTGCTGAACCAGAGAATTTGCCAAACCTTGGGAGGTCAATACTTCCACTGCTCGCTGGGCTCTAAGAAGAGGTAAATTAGAGCTAAATAACAGCACAGACGACTGGTGGCTATAAACAAACGCTATAGGACTGTGGGAAACTTGGCCACACCCATGATAAGTGGACATCTGGCTAACAAAAATTTGGCAACCACGCATGTTGCCAAACCAGAAAATGCTGGACTAGAGAGATTCAACCTACTTTCCTACATTGGCACCAAATAGCTCACAGGTAAGAGACAAGTTTTAAAACCATTTAACATGCAAAAAATAAATAACCAGGACGCTTTCAATTCTGCAGTTAGTGTCATATAGTTAGGGGACAATTGGAGAAGCTAGCTAAATTGAGGGTAATTCTGAGCTGTCTCGCTGCTTCTGCTCCTACTTGCTATTTTCCTCTATACATCCCAGTTAAGTTCATTGGGCGGTTTAGTTGAAGTCACATCTTGCTACAATATTTTTCCAGATACTTAGGGAGCTGTCTTAAGGCATAGCACTTGTAGCACATCTTCTGACCCCTTAGGCAGATGAGCTTGATCCAAGGAAAGAGGAGTGCTGATGGCCAAGGTTTACCCTGCCATTCTATACTGCTTGTGTTTTACAGAGTGGATAACCGGGATAATTTTACATTGAATAGAAGAACCAATATGAAAGATGATGTTACATCTGTTATTAATAGACTTAATTTGCATGGATAATTTTTTCCTTAATTTGTATATTTGGAAGAGCCTAGAGATCCGTGGAAGATGGGTGACAAATTATGGATACAGTAAGAACTTACACACTTCTAAAATTCATACCCACTCTTCTAAAATCTGTCTTCTCTACTTGTTTTAGTCCTTTCTTTTTCTCTTCATTTCCCATTTATATTGGTCTGCAGAAGTCTTCCCTGTCCATCTCAATGTGTTCTGACTGGCAGCATTTATGTAGGCTAGTCTATAATTTTAAGTAAAAGATGTTGCTGAGCAGTTCTACTGCTGTGAAATTACCAGCTATCTAGAAACACACAGCACACGTTATGGGAGGAGAAGTGGGCATAAGATGTTTAAAGCAGGAATGCCAAACACATGGCTCACAAACGAAATCTGGCTATTAGCTGTATTTGTGTGGGCCTCGTGGTATATCCAGATTGTGTGCAATCTGAGCTTTCACTTTTTTAAAAAGAAGTTTCTGGAAAAAGCTTTTCGATGGGAGCCAAGAGTAGTGGATGCAGTGTGGCTGCCTGACTCTGAAAGATGTGAACCCCTCACCTGTATTCATCCCCATGGAGTGTCAACATCAGTGTCAGTACTTGCTGTGGCATCACAGATTCATTTTTGTGGAAGGAAGGAAGGAAGGAAGGAAGGAAGGAAGCAGGGGGAGTTGGGAATAGCTATAGAGAAGAAAATGCACCTGGGAAAACAGAGGAGAGACAAGTACAGGGAAGAGGGAGAGAAACAGAGAAAGGATGATGGAGAAGGAAGAGGAGAAAGGGACGAAAACAGCAGTGATCCTAACAACATAAATATTTTGTGCTGAAGTGATATTAAATGCCACAATAAGATACTCAATGAATAACAATACCTACAGGCTGGACCTCCTTGGTCCAGCACCCTCAGGACTTGACTTGAAAAGGGAGCTTGCTGGACCAAGGGAGGTAGGGGGCGCTGCTCCCTGGCCCCCGGGTTCTGCTGCGCCCAGCCATGCTGGCTCCTGTCATGTGAACTCCAGTAGCCCCGCTGGCTTTGCTGCCTGTGGGTCCTGCAGGTTTCAGCCACTCTGGGGGCTCTGCTGCCCTAGAGGCTTCACTGCCCTTCTGGTCCCACAAGCCAGTTTCACTCCAAGCTGCCAGCAACCTCTGCTGCTGGGGCTCTCTAGTATGGCTACCTCCATGGTGCTGCCAGACCATGGGTGTTGCCAGATGAGAGAGTCCTGGACCATAAAGGTACAACCCATACAGGTTTACTCCATAAAAGCCATAGTGTACCCCTTTCCCCAACATTGGTGGCGAGCACCTAGGTGGGTGGTGGGGTGATTTTAGTCTGTGTTTATACACAGCCCACTGATTTATAATGGAATTTAGCTATTTCCACACAATGTGTTTGACACACTTGATTTAGAGTGAAATTGAATCTCACAAGAAATTCCACAGAATCCAAGGAGTTTATTTTAACGTAATCAATGAAAAATGACTGTACGTATAATGATGTGACAATCCAAAACCTTTAAGATATTCAGACATCATTTTTCAGATAGCACAAGAGACTTATCTCTTTCCAACACCTTTTTTGATGTAAGTAAAATGAGTATAATAGAGACTAAAGAACCACTTAGGTTCAGAAGCTGACAGAGCAATTTAATAGAGGAAAATACCCTCCTCAAAGGGGAGATGTTCTGATGTAGTACTCTGCAATGCTCCAGAATTACTGAGAGGACACCTAGTGGTAATGTGTGGTTCAGTAAATGCACATGCCTATAAAAAAAGCATTTATTTAGCTGCTAAAAATATGTAATAAAGTTAATAATAACCCTACAGGCAAACTGTCACAGCAGGCAGCTATTTACCAAAATATTTGGCTTACAATTTGGCATTGTCCTTTTGATTTTATCCGACCATCTCTGAAAACATTTAAGTAGATGGCCTAGAAATTAACAAAAAACGTGGCGTCATTTCCCTCTTAGACTTGGTTTGCTAAAGGAACTAACCTGTCAAGAGGTGGATATTTAAAATAATCCCACTGTATAAAAATGTTTATCTGTTTGCAAGATCAGGAATTATTTCTTTTAGAGAGAGATCATGGGAAAGGTTTTGATGATTTTTTTTATTGGTACCTTTGTAACCAAAGTAATGAATTAACTAAATTACAATGCAAAACAAAGCAAACCTTTCATTTTTTATCCTTCCTAAACTCATTTTGTTCCTTTCAGCCAGAGAAATGCTTACTGTTAGGTTAGTCACAATTTAAATAGGGACATTTTTTTCCAAGCAATCGACTGACTGGGGCCGCTTAACACTGCTTTATTTTAGATTGGGAGAGAGGCTAGTTCTCAAAAAAGATTTCAGACCTCACTCCCAAAAATTTCTGGGGATTTAAAAATTAAAGGGAGAGTTGCTCCGTTAGACCCAGACAGGATCCAATAACTCAAAGCCTCCCACAGAACTTTGAATGATTGGAGATTTGAACTTTGTGTATATTTTTTGATGGACAGATGTAAGAATGCCTGTTTTATTTGGCTTTATTTTAAGATTCATCTTGTATTCAAATGCCCTTCAAATCAAACCCAATAATTCATGCAGAGAAAGTATCCCATGTTCCGATGCTTTTTGCCCCAATACATGGCACAGCTGTAGTCTTGACATAATTTATGGTGTAGATATAAGCAAGGAAATCCAGGAAGCAAAGTCATGTTGTCTTGTGTTCCAGGCACAGATACAGGAGAAAGAATCCGTAAAAAACCTCAGACTTCTATGAATGTTCATTTTCTGTCATTTCACAAAGAAGTAACAGCAGAAAATACAAATTTAAGACTACATATTATAATAGTGCTCATTTTAAGAATTGGCTCGCAGTAGGAATATTTGCTGTGAGGCAGTAAATCATACTCTTACTCACCAGCTTATGAAAAATGATGGTATTAAAAAGCCCAACTGGTTTTTATAGATATGTAAGGCCAGAAAATCAATTTGTGAATCATGATAAGTAATGGTAAGTACTAGCAGCCTGGCACTTTGTCGGAACTTCAGTCTCTTTTTACCTATGTTAATAGCAGTGAGAGTAATCTCAAATTCACTCTTATAATTCAGAAATTGATTTCCTGAACTTGCATATCTATAAAAGCCAGAAAGTGCATTTAACGTCTGCCCAGCTAGTTCAACTGTGGAAAAATAATCCAAACAAACAGATTAGTCCTACACTCTCAATGCAGTGGGTGCAGTTCATAAATGACAGCAAACTGAATCACTTCTAATCAATTTAAAATAAAATTATCATGACTAAATAATGTGCATCACCAATTATTGTATGGCGCTGATGTCAAATACTATTTCACGTAAAATGCAAACTATCTTTTCTTAGACCCAGGATAAATATGAAGGTTTTCTCCTTCAATATTCACTCCTGCAAGAAGAGTGTCAATGCTAGACCACCCCCTTGTTTCATTGCTAGCCCGCAGTCCATTAGCCCTGGGGAAGTAAGGGTAGAGATGAAACGTGTTAGCTGTTCATACCTTTTGCATATAATAGGATTCTGCAAACTCATTAGATGTCTCTTGTAAGAGCTCTGTCAGGGCTTTAGTGTGTCTCTTTATAGTTTGACCTGTTAAACTACTTCATGTGATAGTCACACAATGTTGTCTTAACGTCTTCCTATTCCTGATCATTCTTGCTATTTCTAGCCCAGTCTTGAGAGGTGATTAGTGCTGTTATGTCCTAAAAACATCAACTCTTCAATGGAAATATAGGGCACCTTATACCTGACCGAATCAAGCTCATTGATGAGCTCCTAACCCTGCTCAGGACCTTGTATAGTGGATAAAAGAGCTGGAATGGTGTATAGGTCCTTAAATGGCTCAGTTCCTTCTGGAAGAGGGTCTCCCAGGGTGGACACACTGGAAGAAAGCCATATAATGCTTCCAAGGACGTTCAAGGGCTTCATTACAAGCCCTGACTGTGGGGTGCCTTGGGGATAGGCAATGTATCCCAGGCACAGGGCTGCACCGCATGAATTCTAGTATAGAGTAGTGCAGTGGCTTTACAGAACAGACCAAGGAAGCTTCCATAGCCTACCCAAGCTCCCATAACTCATAATGCCCATGATGCCATGTAAAGCCCAGATTTTTACAGTACACTATCATTTTGTTATCAATCCCTTTTAGTGGAATAAGAGTCTTACATGATTGCTTGCATACATTTCCCTCCCACCCCCTGTGATGAAAAGTTCATTGTATAGTAACATGGTTTAGGCCTTACAAATGTACTACCCAGTGCTGAACATATTTAGAATGATACTAAACAGTGCAGGGTGCTGGAACTCTTTTTTAGAGTGGGGATGCTGAGAGCCATTGGACCAAACTATAAGCCCTCTACATAATGCCACGGGGTGCGATATCACCTCCTTACCCCCTAGTTCTAACACCTATGCACCAGCTTCCATCCAAGGATTCTACATTGTTTTACAAGGTATTAGGTAATCCTCACTATACCCCTGTAAGTAGGTATATATGTATTTGCCCTTTTTATCTACTGGGTCATTGAGATATAGAGATGTCAAGTGAATTATCCAAGGACATATAGAAAGTCAGGGTCAAAGTCAGGAATGGAACTAGGTTCTCTAGATCCCCACTGATTTTTGGTATTGGTGAATATGGTGTTAACTTTCCGTCTTTTAGCATGTAGCCAAAATGTGGCTGATTTATGACTATACTGTGATTGCTAACCATTTCCTGATTTCAGCCACTATTCAGCAATGAGTTATATAAATCCTGCTGAACAGTGGGAACTTGCATGAGATCCATCCATACAGATCCCATTACAGGATAGGTGCATTAGAACATTTAAAATGTCAATAATAATGTTACATTGACTTAAAGTTTGCATTACATTTGGTGGTCATGAAAACTCCTAAAGGGAATAAACCAGCTTCTTTAGTAATGGAGAAGTAGAACAGAACTGCCAAGTGCACCTACTCCATTAATCTCCATGGGCTTCTGACTTTACAGTCCTGTCCCTCTGATGTACCTGCAGAGGGTCTTCCACTGAATCACAGGAAGGAATATGCTGTGAAGCTCTTGCTTGCCCCCTTGACACCTCTCACCACCTCTGGACCTAATGTGGGTCTCATTTGCTAGCACAAATGGAGAGAATGATTAGGCCCCCAGGGACTTGGATTGTCTTACTAGCAATTTATAAAATGCCACTCATTCTGGTCTCTAATAAACAAAAGAATGGCCATACTTGGTCAGACCAAAGATCCTTCTAGCCCGGTATCCTATCTTCCAACAGAGGCCAATGCTGGATGCCCCAGAGGGAGTAAACAGAACACATAATCAGCAAGTGATCCCTCTCCTATCATCCATTTCCAGACTCTCACAAAAAGAGGCTAGGGACACCATTCCTGCCCATCCTGGCTAATAAGTATTGATGGACCTAACCTCCATGAGTATATCTAGTTCTTTTTTGAACCCTGTTAAAGTCCTGGTCTTCACAACATCCTCTGGCAAGGAGTTCCACAGGTTGACTGCATGCTGTATGAAGAAAATTTCCTTTTGTTTGTTTTAATTCTGCTACCTATTCATTTCATTTGGTGACCCCTACTTCTTATGTTATGGGAACAAGTAAATAATGTTTTCTTTATTCACTTTCCCAATACCTGTCATGATTTTATAGACCTCTATCATATCTCCCCCTTAATCTCCTCTTTTATAAACTGAAAAGTCCTAGTCTTTTTAATCTCTTTTTAACAACGCATTTAATAGAATGTATAGTCACAGAATAAATTCAGTGTGCTGAAATCTTTAAGTCATAGTAGAATTCAATAGAATTCAATCTCCTATGCCTATGTATTTGAATGTGCAATCACTTAAATATACAGCAGTATTTATTTCCTTGCGCCTGCACCATTGCAGGAAAATTAAATAGCTCAGTATGCTGATTTTAAATGGTTGTGACTCTGTCTGAAAATCATATTTTTTTCATGAATGATAAAGGCATGAGTGTTAAATAATTACAAAGAGAATAGAAGCTGTTTGAGATTTAGCTGCAGAAAAGTATCAATAAGTAAAAAAAATGAAATATACATCTGTTCACCCTCGTCTCCTCCCTGTTCAAGTATGTGAATAAACATGACCAATTTTAACTCAAAGGACAAAGGCTGAAATCTTGCCCCCATTAAATTCAAAGGCGGTTACCACAGACTTTAAAGGGGCCAGGATTTTATATCCTATGTCCAAGAAAATATAAGTCCTGTAGTAGAGGATATGTCCTCAGTCATAACTGCATAGAATTACATGAGCACAAAGCTAAACTTTACATTCTGGTATGGAGAGTTCTTTTCTAGTCTGTAACTGGATATTCAGTGACGGTACTTGCACAAAACTGAAATTCAAATGGTAGCATCTCACTTAAGAAGGGGAATGTTTATGTATGCTGCCTTCAGCAGCTGGAAGTGGTTGAACAGAGAAAATATGGCCTGAACTTTAGAGTAAAAATATCCTGCTGAACACAATGTTTTCTTCAGATAACCTTTCGAATAATGGTTTCTAATACAAGTCCTATAGGTTAAGACACCACCGAATAGGAGTTGAAATTTAACATAAATGTCTCAGATTGTGGATATTTTTTAAATTGTTCAAAAATATATTGGCACCTTTTTAAAGTATTGGGTACGCTTTCACACGAGACCAAGCAGCTGTGCTCAGTAATTTGAAGGCTTTTGCAACTTAACAGCATTTTACAAGTAAATAATACATGCCTTTGCAGATGATACAAAATTACTCAAGATAATTAAGTCCAAAGCTAATGGTGAAAAGTTCCAAAGGGATCTCACAAAAATGAGTGACTGGTCAACAAAATGGTAGATGAAATTAAATGTTCATATATGCAAAGTAATGCACTTTGGAAAGCAAAATTCTAACTGTAGATACAAAGTGGTGAGGGTATAAAATAGCTGTTACCACTCAAGGAAGAGAACTTGTAATCACTGTGGATAGTTCTCTGAAAATATTTGCTTGGTGTGTAGCAGCAGTCAAGCAAGCTGATAGAATGATAGGAACCATTAGGAAAGGGTCAGAAAATAGTACAGAAAATATCATAATGCCACTATATAAATGCATAAATGCCCACACCTTGAATAATGAGTGCAGTTCTGGAAGCCCCATCTCAAAAGAGAAAAAAGCACAGAGGAAAGCACAGAGACGGGTATATGGATTAGGTATACGGAACAGCTTCCATATGAAGCGAGATTGAAAAACAAGGAACTGTCCAGCTTAAAAAAAAAAGAGACTGAGGGGGAATATGAAAAAGATCTATAAAAGTATGAATGGTGTGGAGAAAATGAATAACGAAATGTTATTTACTCTTTCACATAAAAATGGCCATATTGGGTCAGACCAAAGGTCCATCTAGCCTAGTAACCTGTCTGCCGAAAGTGGCCAATACCACATGCCCCAGAGGGAGGGAACACAACAGGTAATCATCACGTGATCCCTCTCCTGTCATCCATTTCCAGACAAACAGAGGCTAGGGACACCATTCCTACCCATCCTGGCTAACAGCCATTGATGGACCTAACCTCCATAAATATATCTTGTTCTTTTTGAGCCCCGTTAAAGTTCTAGTCTTCACAACATCCTCTGGCAAGAAGTTCCACAGGTTGACTGTGTGCTACATGAAGAAAAACTTCCTTTTGTATGTTTTAAACCTGCTATCTATTCATTTCATTTGGTGACCCCTTGTTCTTATATTACGGGAACAAGTGTATAAATCTTCCTAATTCACTTTTTCCATACCAGTCATGATTTTATAGACCTCTCTCATACTGCTCCCCTTAGTCTCCTGTTTTCTAAGCTGAAAAGTCCAAATCTTTTTAATCTCTCTTCATATGGGACCCTTTCCAAACACCTAATCATTTTTGTTGCCCTTTTCTGAAACTTTTCCAATGCCAATATATCTTTTGAAATGAGGTGACCACGTCTATATGAAGTATTTAAGAAGTGGGTGTATCATGCTTTTATCTAGAGGCAATAAGGGCATGTCTACACTACCCTCCTAGTTTGAACTAGGAGGGTAATGTAGGCATACCGCACTTGCAAATGAAGCCCGGGATTTGAATTTCCCGGGCTTCATTTGCATAAGCGGGGAGCCGCCATTTTTAAAACCCCGCTGGTTCGAACCCCGTGCAGCGCGGCTACACGGGGCTCGAACTAGGTAGTTCGGACTAGGCTTCCTATTCCGAACGAACGAGGTGTACCGGTAGTTCGGAATAGGAAGCCTAGTCCGAACTACCTAGTTCGAGCCCCGTGTAGCCGCGCTGCACGGGGTTCGAACCAGCGGGGTTTTAAAAATGGCAGCTCCCCGCTTATGCAAATGAAGCCCGGGAAATTCAAATCCCGGGCTTCATTTGCAAGTGCGGTATGCCTACATTACCCCGCTAGTTCGAACTAGCGGGGTAGTGTAGACATACCCTTAGATATTCTCTGTTTTATTCTCTATCCCCTTTTTTAATGATTTCTAACATTCTTTTTGCTTTTTTGACTGCTGCTGCATGCTGAGTAGATGTTTTCAGAGAAGTATCCACAATTCAGAAATCTAATTCAGCCAGGGCTGACAGAGGATTGGTTGTTACAATGGAATGTGGTGTATTGGGCTGTTGTGGGGTCACAAACCATGCTACCCCTAAATGTAGGAACTCTGGTGCTTGCAGGAGAGACACCATCATTTTAAGGGGTCTCAGTAAACAAGCCTCCCCCTTCCAGAGCTGAGTGAACTGAGTTGGGGGCTTGGGGGAGGAATGCTTGAGCCAGCCTGCTTCATGCCTGCTGTGAGCTATAAGACTGGTTCAACCTGTCTCTTTCCCCCCTGTTCTAAGGATAGACCTAATGCAGAATCCATCACGAGTCTTTTTGTTATTCTAGTGAAAGCTGGAATCTTTTTGTCAGCTTAGGTGGTGGCTAAAGAGTTGAAATCACTAGGAGCTGAAGTCACTGCTTTGGCCTGGAGCCAGACCCATTGCGGCCAGCAAAGCGGCTGGCAGGAGCGACTGGCGGGTGGCCAGTAGGAGCAGCATCAGGCAACCAGCAGGGCGGCTGATGGGAGCAGGTGGCTGGTAGAAGAAACAGCAGGTGGCCAGCAGGGTGGCCGGTGGAACAGAGGACCAGAGGAGCAGCACAAAGGTGGCATGGCCTCAGGCTCAATGAGTGGAGTCATCAGGGTGATGTGTCTTGGTCCACACTGACTTGACAGAGCTGTAAGTGGGGCATTTGAAGTGGGGTACGGAGAGAGTTTGGATAAGTGAATGGGACCCTTACATAGTTGGACTAGTGAGCCTGAGAGGCAAAGGACATTGCACAATCCATTTGAGCTGGGATGGTTACTCGTGGGTTGGTTATGAACTCTGGTTATGGTATTTTCCCAAGCTAATTCCATGTGACTTCTCTCTTTCATTAAAAGTTTCTTTTCTACATTCAGACTCTGTGCTTGCGAGTGGGAAAGCATTGCCTCTCAGAGGCACCCAGGGGTGTGTGAATTTTCCAAGCCACTGGGTGGGGGCTTGAGCCTGTAGTGTGTGAGATGGATGAAAAGGGACCCCTAGATATTGAACCTGGCCCTGGCTGCTGCTGGTGCTACCTGGCAGTAGGGTTACATAACTATCTTGAGCAGTTGAGTATCATCTGCAAATTTTGCCACCTCATTATTTACCTCTTAGTCCAGTACAGGAGAATAGGATTGGTCCCAGTACGGACCCTTTGGGGACACCACTTTTTACCTCTCTCCATTTGAAAACTGATGTATTCCTACCCTTTGTTTCCTGTCTTTTAACCAGTTATCAGTACATGAAAGGACCTTTCCTCTTATCCCATGACAACTTACTTTATTTAAAGCCTTTGGTGAGGTACCTTGTCACAGGCTTTCTGGAAAAGCAAGAAGAAGCAGAAGTCATTAATTAAATTACAATTTGGACTTCCCTTGTGCAGCATCCTGGGGACCTGATTTACCCTGAATGAGGAATTTGCTGGAACAGGGGAAGCCCCCTGGCACTGGCCTGCCTGGACACCCCCCCTTCCTGCAATTGGCTTTGCTCCAGCCCCACTGCCACTGGGTTCCAGCCTGCAGGGCTTGGACTTGGGCTCTGGCCCACTGGGGTTCCCTGGGGATGGAGCTCCCCAGCTGCTGCACTCCTCCGCCCGACTGGGAATCCCGGGGACAGGGCTTGCCAGCTGCCCTGCTTTTTCCGCACTCCGCCAATGATCCCTGGGACAGGGTTTGCTAGCTGTCCCACTTCTGCCAGGGATGAGACCTATATAAGTTATGTATGTAGACTGATAGATTGCACTTTGAAATATGATGCTACTTTTATGTAGGCTTATTTATTGCTAAACAATCTTCTGACTTTTTGGGGGGAAGGGTTTAAATATTTTATTTAAATATTCTTTAAAGATTATTATTTAAAGATTCAGCTATGGAAATGAGGTATAAAAACTATAAATCAAATAGGTGGAGGTGAAAAAGAAAATTCCCCTTTACTTGAGTGTAGGCATTTAAAAGATTCAATGTACATAGATTTTGAATTTTAATCTTTAATAATGTTATTGACTAAAAGAATGGAGGAAATTCACAGAAGAAAATTAAACGTGAGTTGCAATTTGTCTTGAAAAGGTTCTCAGACCACTTTGGATCTTTTCCAGCAATACAAGGAAATTGCATCTAACTACTGCAAGAACACAGCCAAAATGGAAAATACAATCCGATCAGGCTAATGAGATCCTTTTCAAGTGGATATAAAGTAAAATACAGCCAGATATTACTGATGACTCTTGAGTCAAGAACAACAGATTCTCCTGTTAGATGGTTTTCAGATCTATCTATAACATTCATCACTCAACCTTTCTTCACTTAAGCTTGTAGCAAAAATAGCTTTAAAGTCATCACAGTTGAAAAACCCAGACTTCTTACGGTAATCAAATACTTGGAATTTACCAGGAATTAAAAAACATAGCTGCAGTTCTTCCATTAAATGTGAATGAATGCTAATGTAGGCAACAGAATTTTTTTCCTGTGGATTTTGTTCTAGCAGCATTGAGAATATTTTAAGAGTTTGAGGTTATTGGTAAGGAGGGAAAGGTATTCACATAATTGTAACAAGTTATCTTTACTTCTCCGTATGTAACAATCTTAATCATAATTGAAGTAAACATCCCTATGAGAGCATGTCACAGAATAGTAGCAATCAGCAAAGAGGGGCTGGGATGTACCACAGAAAAGTCAGGTAAGGTGTATAATGATCTTCCCCTTAGCGGAAAAGAGGAAATTGATAGTTTACAAATGGAACAACCAATATATACTAACCTGCATTATGAAGAAGGAGAATTTGTAGTCTCAATACTATTACTGGAGCCAGATATAGGCCCCAATGAGCGACCAGATATAGGTCCCAATGCACCAGATATAGGTCCCAATACAATAAAGAAATACTTTACAGTCAGATGGCAGTTGATGGTGAGGTAAGTGATGCCTAGGACCTACAACCCTAGAGCTAACTCGTAGCTTTTGGGGAGGACCTCTAGATAGTCCCACACTGGTGGTATTGAGGTGTTAATGGTGGGCAGGAAAACAGTTCTTAATCGCAACCTTGAGCTTTCACTACAAGCAGCTGAGCCCATCCTGAAGGTTTCTCCTCCACTCTTCCTTGTCTGGGTCTTCACCACAAACTCAGTTGGTAAGGTGGAAGATGCCCAAAATGGCTATCCGCGGATGGTGAGATTCAACAGGCTCTAGTTGGTATAACTCAGATGCTTCAGCCAGCCTTCACTAGAGCTAGCACTGAGGAAAACCACAGAGACCTGAGTCTCTTCACCACACTGCTGAACACAAGGGATCAAAATGACCAATGAAGAACACGAGTCCCCAAAGAGGCAGGCTTATAAAGTCTGTTTGGCAGGAAAATGGGAATGATGCCATGTGCAATCCTGCTTGGTGTCCTGTGCAACAGATGAGTTCTGAGTGCAACAGATGATTGGTGCTGAGTGCAAACCCTAAGATGGTATGCTAATTAGTCCTCTGGCGGGGAAAAGCTAGTTTAGCCAAGTCGCACTGTCCATTGCATTGTCCATCATAGCACCTCAAATTAACCCCTCCAGAACCTCGTGAGGTCTCTTTCAGCCCAAGGATTCTATAACATGTGGTGCAATTAACCAGCTCACTGAGCACCATTATTTTTTTAAATCCCTCATTATTTTTTAAATTTACATCATCACAAACATGCCAGAACTGCGTTATCCAACACACCATAAGCCTGGGGTTAAGAGTCCCAACTATAAAGAGCTCTAGCCCCTGGCCATGATTCCACTATAGGAAGGATACCAAGGGTAAGCAGGAGTGTTTCAGCTCTCATTGGTTAGCCTGTTAGATAAAAACACACAATCATCTTAGAACAGCAAGAAACAAATAAGGCATTTTTAAATGTTTAGTCATTCCTGCTGGGGTTTCCAAAGGTAGAAATAGAAGAAAAAAAAATCCAAATAAAATATAGAGGATTGAAGGAAATTGGTAGCTAGATTCACCTTGAAAGATCATGACCACAATTGACAGAGAAGATTTAAGGAAAAAGTAAAATGCAGACTGTCATAGTGATGGCTGTAGGAACAAAACCAACCAGAAAAGACTGAATTGTCATGCCTCTAGTATGGCTCCCTTGCAATACAACTCTGTTCTGCTCCAGTGTTATTAGCCCTTTGTCATGCTGACCAGTCATCTTATGCATCCCAGAAGCCTTTGCAGTCATGCTTATACCCACAGCAAAAGCTGCTGAGACACAAAAGCCGGCTGGCTACCATGCAAGATCAAATTTTGGGACTTATATTTTGGACAGTGGTAGGATTCTGTATTATGTTAGCTTCTTATGAAGTAGGTACAAAAGTTGTTATTAAAAGGATCGTTTATTTTTTAGCCTGTTTCCATGGATAAATATAAGACATTAAGCAAAGCAAGTTAATCATCATTGTTCTCAGACATTGTGTTACCCTGCTAGGAGAATTAGGATAACTCTCATGACAAAGCATATAGAGGCTGTTTCAGTTTTCAGTTTGTCAGAATTACAATATGATACCTACAGAATAAGAATACTTCTTTTGTATTTTTTCAATAATATGATTCAAAATAGTCTCTTGTGGCATGTTCTTTTCTGAGCTCTTGCATCCTAGATGGTTTTGGTTTTGGATTGCTCTCTTAAACACAAAATAGGCATCTGTGCAATTAAAATGAGGATTTAAATGGGGATTAATTTAAATGAGGATTATGAATAGGGATTCTAAATCTAACTACATAAATAAGGATTACAAATGTAACCCACTGCATTCATTATTGTGATTGGCAGAAATAATTTAGCAGCCAATATAGAAATGCCACTGGAATTGTAATTTTCTATTATATGCCTTATAAGATGTCTGCTAAAGAATTCAGCTCTAACCAATGTGCCACCTTGTTAAATTCAATCTCCCCATCACTATTCCCCAGACCCACAATTACATCTGCTATGCAAGTGGAATTCCCAAAATACGACTTGAGTTATGTTTCCCCCACATGGATAATGTTGATGGATCAGAACTCTAGACTTGTTTTGGAAAAGAACTTTTCATTACTATCTTCCTGGCTCATTTTTGTGTTGATATGCTGATAGAAATGGACATGAGCACTGGATATGGTTAATTTTCATGGCAAAGGCATTTCATGGGTCCCAGTTAAACAAAAGCTCTCATAACACTGCCTTTCTTTCTGTCCTGTAACACAGTCTCATCACTGTTTATGCATGAGTCATCCCTGTGAAACACTGGAGATTTAGGCTAACTTCCTGGGACCTCTCCACCTCATCCACTTTCCCACCTTCTTCCAAATACAATTCTATAACCTCTATTTGGCTTCTTTTCCTGTACCTCTTAATTTATCTCTCTGTCCTTGTCTTCGTAAGGGAAAGCTACTGTTTTAATATCTAACCCACAGGCTACGTCTAGACTGGCATGATTTTCCCCAAATGCTTTTAACGGAAAAGTTTTTCCGTTAAAAGCATTTGCAGAAAAGAGCGTCTAGATTGGCACGGACTTTTTGCAGAAAAGTGTCCGTGCCAATCTAGGTGCAGTTTTGCGCAAGAAAGCCCCAATCGCCATTTTCGTGATCGGGGCTTTTTTGTGCAAAACAATACCGCGTTGTCTACACTGGCCCTCTTGCGCAAAAGCATTTGCGCAAGAAGGCTTTTGCCCAAATGGGAGCAGCATAGCATTTCTGCAAGAACACTGACAATCTTACATGAGATCGTCAGTGTTCTTGCGGAAATTCAAGTGGCCAGTGTGGCCAGCTGGCAAGTTTTTCCGCAAAAGCAGCTGCGGAAAAACTTGCCAGTCTAGACGCAGCCACTGTGTCTGTGCAGCACTCGGTTCTGCAGTTTATACTATGTGGTCATATTATTTAATCCAGTAAAAATGTATTAGGGACAGACTACAAAGTCTGGATTTGGGGGCATCATTTTGCATTAGTATTGAGAGTTAAATATGTCTCCTTTGAACCTGGAGACCACATGGTCTGAAGATGTCTTGTTAGCAGCCTCTCTGGCTTTCCCAGCGCTATTTTAGTTCATCAGGAGGAAGATATTCTCCCTTATTGCAGGAGCAGGATGAGGAAGGGGAGTTCCCATGAACTGATGCAACCCCTGGGCACTACATAAGAAGAGGGTAGGATTTAGCCCTTAATCAAACGGGTATGGAGTTGCACTAGCTTAAAAGATAGCCTGACATCAGATTAGCCTCTTTAGTGTTTGTAGCTGTTGCAGTTGGAGGACGGCTGACAGAATTGCCAGGCACCTGGGAAAGTGGGGGCGGTATCTCTGCACTCCCAGAAGGAGTAGGGCCTCAAACGGAATGGGTGAGTATGGGGCTAACTTCTGCCTGCCAGCTCTTCAGTGCCACCAGGAATGCACCGTCTTGGGCTCTGGCAGTGATTTAAAGGGCTTGGAGCTCCAACGGTGGCAGCCTGTAGCCCTGGACCCTATTGAATCACCGGACCCCAGGGCAGTTGCTCCCATTAGCCCTCTAGCAAGGGAGCTGACAGTTTTGCCAGGTCCTTGGGGCAAGGTGGAAAAGGGCATCTCCATACTCCCAGAAGGGGCAGGGATGCAGCAGCAGCCCTCAATGCTGCCTGGACCACGGTGTGCCCCCCACCAGGCCTCAAAGCCCAGCACATGCTGTGTGGTGCTCTGGCAGTGATTTTACAGGGCCCAGGGCTCCAGTTGCTGCTGCTACCGCAGCAGTAGGCCTCTTTGAATTGCTGGGCCCTGGAGCAGCTGTTCCATTTGCTCTCTCCCTTTTTCTAGCTGGTGTTCCTGTAAGGTAGGTATGTGTGTGCAGGGAACTCTGTCTGGCTGAGAAACAGATGGAATTCATTGCTGCAGTGAGGCAGTGTGGCCTCCTGCTAAGACAGATGGAGAGAAACCACTTCTCACCCATTGTTGGGAGGAGCCAGGCATGCCACACACCCACTCTGGAACCGTGAGAGAAGACACTTATAAGGTGGGTCCTGCAGGGCAATTGTGCGAGAGCTAAGGAAGGAAGTTGTTGTCTCATCCGCTCCCAAGTCCTGTGCTTGTGACTGACTTCTACAGTGCCAAGGACCCAGAGAAGTACCAGGGCTGTTGACTGACCTGTGCCCAGAAGTGGGATTGTCGCTGGTTGGGTACCCAAAAGAGACAGAGGAACCCCAGGAGACAGTGTTACACTTGGAAGGGGTAGCAGGGATAGAAATAGTCCGGCCATTTTGCCAGAGTCTAGGTCAGCATGTTTCAGTAAGATCTCTGCTGATCTAGTGATGGATCCCTCCACCACGGTCAGGGACCTGGGATGCAACCTGGTGGGAAGGGATGGGACCGGGCCCCTTGCTCCCTTATTCCATCCACACCTGTAGAGTAGCAGCCTCCTCACCTTGGGTTGGACAACTTGTTTTAGCTTGTTGCTTGGCCCTCAAAACTACTAATTCCCCTGTGAAGCATTGTACTTCTAGGCACAGCATAGTGAGGTGTGTGGAAGAAAACAGGCCTTCACTCTGCATTTGTAAGCAACAAGTAGTCAGAGACAGTTTATTCGAGCAATATTGCAAGGGAAGAAGCTGCTGCTAGGCAGATCGTCAAATACAAAACAATTGGAAGACAATATATATATACTGTCTGTTTATATAGAATAATAATAAACAATTGTTCCCCTTTCCATAACAATTCCCTTCAGACGCCACCTTATCTCAAGGTCTTCACTAGAGTCAAAAAACAGAGAGGCGAAAACAGCGTCTCTCACAGTACTCTGTGTTGTTAGGTCTCAGAGTTAGCATGAGTTAGGCTAACCAAAAGGTCAAAATGGCTACATACAAATCCCTTGGCTTCCACAGATGGTGTGTTCTCCGTCCAAGGCTGACAAGGAGGGACAGCTATAGACCACTACTATCTCCATCCCATGGGTGAACCACAAGATGATGCACTGCCCCTCCACACCCTTTGCATAGATGTTGAATCACTGGATATGTGTAGCTGCACTTAGATTTTAAGGCCAGAAGGGACCATTATAATCATTTAGTCTGATCTCCTGCATATTCCCGGCCTAAGACCATGTTCTTATCCCCAATACTCCACCTCCTCGGTGGTCTATTCAGAACACATGCAGAGTACTTCTTCCTGGATGGTATGTGGGTCTTCACTCTCTCTTTCGATATGACCCCTTCCCCATGCATACTTATTGCTGCTTCATCTGAAAAACCCGCACTGCAGAAAACTTTGACTGCCTGTTTGCACCAGAATCAATTTTGCTTTGGGGCAGCTGCTGTTGTAATTTCACTGCGCCAGGGGCATAGCATTCTTTAGGAATATGTAGCACTGAGGCTCCTGAATTTTGTTATTTTTGTTTGCGCTATAGCTTCTAAAATTCAACAGCTTTATATCCTAGCCCTCGTGTGTATTGAAGTAATTTCTAAACAATGTGTTTTCTGTTGGAATAGTGAACTGTAATTTTTTGCCATAAACTATTGTTTCTGGCCAATTGGGATTTATCATTGGCTTCTACTGCAAACTTTTTGCAAAAAGCGCACTGAGGACTGACATTCAGTCTTTCGGAATGTTCCTAAACACATGTGCTGTATTTATTTGGAACTGCACCAGATTAATGTAATTCTTCCTTCAGATGTGTCTGTGCAGCGCCCACTGAAGTCACTGGGAATTGCATGTCAGCCCTAACAGATTACAAATAGAAGAATCCATGTGTACGTGAAATCAAATTGAAATAGCAATATACTATCTACGTTTGTAATTACTCTGTGCAAAAACTTATAAAACAATATTGTATTCAATATTCTTGTAGCTGTGTTAGTCCCTGGACATTAGAGATAAGCTAGGTTAGGTAATATCTTTTTTGGGGCCAACTTCTGTTGGTGAGAGAGACAAACCTTCAAACTACACAGAGGTATGGAGCTGAAGAAGAACTATTTATAAGCTCAAGAGCTTCTCTCACCAACAGAAGTTGGACCACTAAAAGATATTACCTCACCCACCTTGTTGCTCTAAAAACAACAAGCAGACTGGTGTCCTAAATTTTTTATAGAAGATTTCTCTGTGACTTATCCTTAGAGCATCCTATGCAGAATGTCTGCTTCATTCTGTCAAGTTTGTGTCATATCTGTGCTGCTCTTTTTACTTTCCTGCTCTTTTCTCTCTGGAAGCGAGAAAAGTGGAGAAACTTTTTTTTAAAAAACTGCACATAGTCCATGAAGCCTTGGTGAGATACTGTCAAATCCATACCTAATTCCTGTGTGCCACTAGGATTGTAGTTCAGAGGGTCAAAGTTTTGAAATCCTACTTCATTTCACAAATGTGTGGCCATCTGCTGCCATCTGTTCACTTTGTAGCTATGAGTCAATACTGAACCCTTAGTTTTGTGTAACCACCTGCAGCTGCTTGGTTTCTTCCGGGAAAGCTGCTGAACTTCTGCTTGCATTTTTCACTACACTTGAAATGTGCAGGTATGGTTTTCATGGGCATACTCGCATTATCCGAGGAAATTAGACTGCAAGATAGAAATGTTTGGCTCTCCACTATTATGAATTCCAGCAACTGTATACAAAAAAATCCAAAATGATAAATTACTCTGAACAAAAATACAACTAAAATGGTTATGATTTCTAAGATCATGGTTTAATTCTACCTACTGCAAATTAAACATCCCTGTTTACCACTATTCCTCCCCACCCACCAAACAATAAAGTAATTTCTATCCTCTTCATGGCTGTCCTATCCTCTTCTAGATTTTTTTCTCATTCTCACAACAATTGTTACGAAAATGGACTCAGATTGTACCGTATACTAAATAAGACCTTCAAACATTAATGGATGCCAGGCTTTGAACAGCACCTTATTCCATTCTTTCCCTCAAAAGCCTTTGAAATTCTAAATAAGGGAACTGGAAGTGACTACTGATCCATGTGTAGAGACTTGTAAAGGTCAGAGTAGTACAGTACATTACTAATAAGGAATATTAAAAATTCTTATGTCTCATTATTGTGACAAGGATTATAAGAGCAGGAGGAAATGGTACCATGTTCATTTATTTTTCTATCTATTTATGATGGGTACAGTAAGTGGTATAAATGCATTCTGTTTTCATTACAAATCTTAATAATTCTGCCCTCTATAAGTGTCATACTGTACTTTTCAAATTATGTGCATGACCAGCACAAGATGAATGTTAAGTACTTTAGACTGTATATTTCCCAGCATTTCCATATGACTATGCCATAGAAACAGCTTTAAGTTATGAAATGAAAATACTCACTTTTATACTAATGACTTATTATTATAACATGTGTATGTGTGTAGAAATGTAGCCTCCAAGAAAATTCAATGAAATGAGGACATACATTATGTAAACGACATTCTTTTGTGCCAGTGCCACATTAAGAAGCATTTGTTCATCTCAAACAAGTCTTGCTAAAATATTGAATCTATTCCAATACCCTCCAAAGAGTTGCCTCCACCCACCCACTGCATATCCAAGCACATACATGCTACAAGATAACATCTGCCACTTAAAAGTTAAATAGTCTGATCGTTGCAATAACAAATATTTTCTAAGAATCAGAAACTCTTTGAATTTGAAAAGGTTATAAGCAAGTGGATATTCTTTTTGTAGTCAACAATTCCAGGATGCTTAACAAATTAAAAGAATAACTCTTTTTAAATACATTTTATATAATAATGAAATGTTATGTTCTCATCAGAAGCACTACTATAGGCAATCTGTTATCCTGTGTGCACATTTACAAATCTGTATTAGTGGCAGAACATTGTTTATATCAGTGCTCTGCCATGCCACCCCTGGGCAGGTGGCTCCAGCTGCCTACCACACAGGGGCCGTGGCCTGATAGCCACACATGTGTGTGAAGAGACCTGACATGCTCCTGACCCCGGGGCAGGACACAGCAGGACACCTTCCCTTCACAAGCCCCCTCTAACATCTGCCCCACCCCTCAGCCACACTATACACAGCACAGGGGTCTGGGTGCGGTCTCGGGGCAGCTCCCATTCCCGGGGATAGACGGACAATCCAACTGTGCAAGCACAGCAGCTCTGGGCTTTACCCACTGTGTCCCCAGGGAGAGCTGACCACTTCTCTTCTTTCTCCACAGCCACACCAGCGGTACATGCAGGGTGCAGCATCCCACCTGGGACCACCTCCTGCACCCAAGGGCTCCACCGGAGGACCACCTGAACACAGCAGGGGTACCGCGAGCAGCACCTACAAGACCTGCACCGCACCCTGGAGCAGTGGGTGCAGGACGAAAGGGACTTCCAGCAGGAGCTGCTTGCCCAGGGTCATGCCATATGTGGCCACTTGCACACTGTGGTGCAGAGCATGTATCCTAGTGTCGCTCTAGCACCTGCTTCTCCTCCTTTTATTGGTAAGACAAACACCTTCTCTTTACTTTTTTTCCTCCTTTCTTTAACCTTTTTCTCACAGAAAAAAGAAAAAAGATTAGTCTTTTTTTCCGCAGCTGAAATGAAACAAAATTTAACATTTTGAAATTTTAAATTAAAAAATGAATAAATTCAACCAAAATGAATATTTTTGAATTAAAAATGGTTGCTTTCCTTGAAAAGGCAAACATTTGGACCAGCTCTAGTGTCTACAAATGGCATAATCTAACTGCCAAAGCAAGTCCCACACAACTATTTCACAGCATGGACTTCATAGCATAAGCATGGAAAAAATTACCTGATTTTTTTTCTGAATACTGTATTTTTCCAGTGGAAATTTAAATATCTCTCTCTTTTTTCCTTATATTTTCTATTCTGCAAAAATTTTCAAAATGCAATTAAGGAAATGAGAGGAAGTGCTGTGCCAACACGACTGAATATTTGCTGGAAATCTTACTGGAAACTCTTTCTAGATGCATTTGTACCCATGCTGTAACACTGTTGTCACATTATGTGTGCATATGTAACCCTTACACATAGGCTATGTCTACACTGGTGGCTTCTTGCACAAGAACATCTTGCACAAGGGTTCTTGTGCAAGAAGTCTTGCACAAGAAAACGTCCACACTGCCATGTGTGAGCTGTGCTTTTGCGCAAGAGCATCTATGGCAGTGTGGATGCTCTCTTGCACAAGAACACTCTGATGGCCATTTTAGCCATAAGGCTTTCTTGAACAAGAAATCCCTGCTGAGCGTCCACACCTCCCTCTTGTGCAAGAGCTCCTGTGCAAGAGGACTTACACCTGTTAAAAAACAGCATAGCTCTTGTGCAAGAAGCCCTCTTTTACCATGTCGTCTTGTGCAAGATAGTCAGGCAGTGTGGAAGCTCTGCAGATTCTTGCACAAGAGTGGCCATTGTTGCGTAAGAACCCACCAGTGTAGACATAGCCCTAGTGTGGTTAGTCAGCAGTGCAAGTGGTACCTAGACCACAGCAACAGTTAAGACCAAGAGACCTCTACAGCATGGCCTGGGAGTCAGTTAGCTTTTAGCTCAGCGGGTAGAGGCTCCTATACTCAGCTCCAGAGGTCCCAGGTTCAAATCTGCCTGGTGGTGGTTACACATACACTGCAGGATTCTATTGGTGGCACTTCATATACACATGTAGCATCCCAACATGGGAATAAAGAGGAGTGTAAATTGTGATGCACAGATTAACCTATAAAGATATACCTGAAGGGTGTGGGTATGTTCTCATAGTACAGACCATAGATGTTCTCTACTGGCTCTAGCCGCGTCTCCTGTCTATTCTGCTATTTTTAGTATTGTAGTTCCCTTTGCTTCCTGCTGCTGGAACCTTTTCACTCTGCAGGAAAAGACCCCCCCCACACACACACACACACTTAACACTTAAAGGATCCAGCTGTACCCTGTGGCTGGAGCACTTCTTTGCAGTATAAGGCTCTGACCTTATAAGGACCACCCTTTCCCCACTGCCTCCCCTCTACTAGAGCCTTTCACTAAACATACTGCTGCTGCCACTTTTCGCTTTCTATACACTATATGCTGTTGAAAGTGGTGTCGTGTAGACAGATCCTATATGTGTGACGTAGGTGTTCCATGCAAAGCATATGAAAGGAAAACTTCCTTCCATATATAAATTTTCACTCTTTATATCCTGTGCTGTACATTTAATGGAAGTGGCTCAAGCAGTCACTTCAAACTGTTCAATGTTTAATCAGCAACACAATCAATTTAACTCTGTATAGAAGTGCCTATCGTCATTTAGTTAAACAGAGAGCAGGTGTCATGCAGCCTGAACTGCCCTTCCCTCCCCACCTAACCCCATCCTCAGGATGTGATGTGGAGATTAATTATTATGACTTTTATGCAGCTCTGTTTTGTTACACTGTCACAGGGGTCTCAGCCCTTGAGAATATAGATCAGTGGTTGTTAGTCTGTGGGCCACAAGCTGCATACAGCCTGCTTACTACACAGCTGCAGCTAAAAAAAAAATTCAAAATTTACTACTCCAGTCTGGAAGGTGTGTGGTAGAGACACATCAGGCAGCTGTCCTGGAGCACTCCTGCCAGCAGCGCTGGTAAGGGACAGGAGAATGGGTCTCTAGAGAGGCTTGGCAGGGGCAGGGGCGGGGAGCTCTGGACAATGAGTGGATGTGAGGTGCTGAATAGCACAGGCATGCAAACTATGGATTGGTGCTCCAGAACCCTGGGTTTTATGTTGGGCTCCACTCTCGGGCCCATGCCTAGGGTCCTGGCTATGAGCCCCAATCCTGGAGCAATGTAGTGGGGTCTTCTGTGTGGGGAGTGCTGGGCATTGGGCTCTCGGGGGTATTGTGACTTTCAACCTTTCACCCATGTAAACACATGAAATACATTGAGAACCACTGGTATAGATAGTTACCCTCTCTATTTTATCTAGGTATAAATTAAAGCAAGGTACAGTCATAAGATAGTGACTTAGGCTCTATAGGAGGGGTGGGCAGTAAAATGGTGGTGGTTCTCTGATGGGCTGGTGCCACTATATTTACCTGTACCTCCATAGGTACTGGCAACTGCACCTCCCATTGGCCATGGATCTCTGTTTTTCTCCTAATCCAATGCAGAATTTTCCTAAAAGGAGCTAGTTCTTTTTCCATGGCTCTATTGTGAGAATTCTGATCCACGGCCTAGTCATCGCTTATCTTGATTACTGTAAGCTACTCTTCTTTTGTTTCCTCCCTTATGCACTACATGCTATGTCCCTTGAGTTTATATCATATACTATCACTCAAATCAACATCACCTGATGCTCTGATTAAGTCACTTCTCTACTTGAATGTGCTTTAGCTTTCTGTTTCTTCCAACTTATTTGAACTCCTCTTCAAGGACTTTCACAGTTCTGTTCCCTGTTCAGATCTGTTCTCTATTGCTCATCCCCACTCTTCTAGTTCCTGATCTTTGTTATTTCTGTTTGTCTTGTTGCAATCCCAGTCTGTTCCAATACACAAATTTTAATGTTTGTCTCATGCCACATCTATACTCTCAATAGTGCTATGCAGTCTCTCTTTCTCTCTCTTCAAATCCCTCCTCATATTCACCTTCCAATGAATTCCACCCTGATCTTCATTCCAATTTTCATACTGAATACTTCAAAAACAGAAAACAAGATATGTGACATTTTATGTGTCTACAGCATTAAATGTGCAGGGTACTTGCACACAAATAAGACAGTTTGGCTGCTGCAAAGAGTTAATAGTTTAGATAAAAATAAGCATATACCATGATTTGTCTGTGACAAATAGATTAGGCAGATCAAAGATGGACTGTTCTGT
Source organism: Pelodiscus sinensis (assembly GCF_052426305.1). Taxonomy (NCBI): domain Eukaryota; kingdom Metazoa; phylum Chordata; order Testudines; family Trionychidae; genus Pelodiscus; species Pelodiscus sinensis. The sequence continues at coordinate 39,604,219 of NC_143058.1, read as the reverse complement.
GCAGGGTGTTAATTTGAGCAACAACAAAAAAGTCTCATTCACTGTATGAAATAAAATACTGTACTAGAAGATTTACCCACTGTTGCTCTGGTCAACAAGGTTCCTGTAGGAATTGGAGGGTGGCCCATAAAGGGTGCCTGGGGGTCGGGAGGCTGTGAACGAGGGCAGTCCTAGACAGCTGGCACATGCCCCCAACCAGTCGCTTTCACCTGCCTGTTGAGTCTCTCTCTTTTCTGTATGGTTTTCTGAGAAGCCATCCCATTCTGGGCACATCCAATTTTCCTGGTACAACCAAACCCTTATCTTGATTTAAGTTATGATAAGAGGAAGCTGCATATGGAATTTGTTGGTCCTAGCTCTTACTGTTTTAGAGGAGTCTGTGAACAGACAGACAGTTGGCAGACCTGATTATCAATAAATTCGTTTGTTTCATCTGGATGCTCAGGTAAAAGATGGACTCTTCAGCCACTCAGAAACCCCAGTAGGAGATTTTCTGATCTCACACCAGACTTGTAATACCTCAGGGTATGTCTACACTACAGCAATAATTCGAACTAAGCTAATTCGAATTAGTGCATCTAGACCTAATAACTAGTTCGAATTAGCATTTTGCTAATTCGAACTAGCATGTCCACATTGAGTGGACCCTGAACTGAGGTTAAGGATGGCCGGAAGCAATGCCGGCAGGGCATCAGATTAGGACTTAGAGTGTGGAGCTGCTGTCTCAGGCTAGCCAAGGGCTGTGCTTAAAGGGTCCTGACCCCCACCCCGGACAGACAGTTCTCAGGGGTTCCCCACCTGCAAAGCAGTCCTGGCTTGGAGTGCCCTGAGTGCCCACACTGGGCACATCACAGCACTCGGCCATCAGCCCGGCTGCACTTGCCGCAGGCTGCCATCCGGGGGGGGGGTCAATCGGGGGGCTGCAGGAGAGCTTCCACCCCGAGGAGCCCGCAGAGCCACCCCAGTCCTCCCCATCGGGGGCTCGTACCCCATTCCTCCCTCACCTCCTTCCACTTACACTTCCCTAGCCCCCCTTCCTGATGTACAAAATAAAGGACACGTGTGTTCAAAAACAGAAACTCTCTTTATTGAACAAAACTCAGGGAGTCTGGGAAAAGGAGGTGGGAGAGGGGAAGAGAGAGGGTGGGAGAGGGGAGGGCAACTAAAATGATCAGGGGTTTGGAACAGGTCCCATATGAAGAGAGGCTAAAGAGACTGGGACTTCTCAGCTTAGAAAAGAGGAGACTGAGGGGAGATATGATAGAGGTTTATAAAAGCATGAGTGGTATGGAGAGGGCGCATAAAGAAAAGTTCTTCATTAGTTCCCATAATAGAAGGACTAGAGGACACCAAAGGAAATGAATGGGTAGCAGGCTTCAAACTAATAACAGAAAGTTCTTCTTCACAAAGCAAATAGTCAACCTGTGGAACTCCTTGCTGCAGGAGGCTGTGAAGGCTAGAACTAGAACAGAGTTTAAAGAGAAGTGAGATAAATTCATGGAGGTTGGATCCATGGAGTGCTATTAGCCAGGGGGTAGAAATGGTGTCCCTGGCCTCTGTTTGTGGAAGGCTGGAGATGGATGGCACGAGACAAATGGCTTGGTCATTGTTTCGGTCCATCCCCTCCAGGGTCCCTAGTGTTGTCCACTGTCGGCAGACAGGCTACTGGCCTAGATGGACCTTTGGTCTGACCCAGTCCGGCCATTCTAAGCTCAGGGCTCAGGGTCGGGGGTCTCACTGGACCACCCTGATTTTCATGCAAACCTGCTCCTGGGTGGCCAGGCTGGCAGCTATCCTGCCCTAGACGGCCACTTTCCTGTGCCTAGTGCGGACGTCGTGGATGAGGTACACGATCTCCGCACTAGACCAGGTGGGCGCCCACCTCTTGCGGATCCGGGCAGGCTCCCGGGAGCCGCCAGCCTGGTCCCGGGAAGAGGTAGAGGGCTGGGTGGCAGCAGGTGGCTGGTTCGTGCCGAGCAAGGTGCAGGGTCTGCTGGCTGGGTGCTGGCAGGCTTGCACCTGGCACGGGCACCGTAGCCAACCCGTGCCCCTTTAAGGGCTCCGGGGCCGGGAGGGGGGCAGCGTTGCCACCAGGGAAATCTGGGGAGGGCTAGCCTCCCACTAGTTCGAATTAAGTGGCCACCCAGCCCTTAATTCGAACTAGGCGTTAGTCCTCGTACAATGAGGTTTACCTAGTTCGAATTAAGCGCTCCGCTAGTTCGAATTAAGTTCGAACTAGCAGTTTGTATGTGTAGCGCCTATCACAGTTAATTCGAACTAACGTCTGTTAGTTCGAATTAACTTTGTAGTGTAGACATACCTCTAGTCTTTTGCTGGTCAGTCCCAAGGGAAAACATCATCTTGGTTAAATCTCTGAAACAAAATCTTCGGTAGAAAAAAAAAAAGGCCTCTCATTGAATTCACAAAATGAGGATTTTCTATTGGTAAGGAGATGACAGACTTGAACACGTAGGCTACCAACTTCTACCACATCATCCTATGTAGGCCCAACTATGTAGCCTTGACTCTTCTGCTCTCTGTTTAACTTAGTGGCTCTGGTCTGGATCCAAAAGGGACTTATGTATTGCAGTGATGAGCACTGTGGTGCCTAACTTTTAAGCATTTAGAAAATCACAGTCTAGGCTCACTATCTACATTATGGCTATAGATTGGCACCTAGTATATGTGAACCTCAAAAGCCAGCACTCTTGGCTGGCAGCCACCAACCTAGCTGAGGAGAGAAGTATTTCCTAAGCTGATAGTATTTGTGAACAGCCTCTTATGAGGCAAGGAAACCAAGAAGTGGAGCTCAAAAGGGGAAGATCCCTAGAAGAAAAGTTTGTTCTTGTTTGCATTTAAACATGAGAGGCCTTCAAGTTATTTGAATACTACGCTCCCCACCTCCCCCTATCATAGGCCCTAAATCCAGGCTGCAGAGAAGCATCCATCTCTGCTAACAATCCATATATAGGCATGCCTCTACTGGAATCAGATGGCTTAAGTACCTAAACAATTTCTTGCAAGAATGAGGTAGTCCCCAGTCTCAACCCATACAGAATGGCCAGAGGCCAAAGAGGTGGTGGCTGGTACCATTCACTACCCAGCCATGGTAACTTCTAGTTCACTGGCTAGAGCTCTCTCCTGGGAGGTGGGAAACTTCTGTTCTGATCTTTTTTTCCTTTCTCTCAGGCAGAAGGGGAAATTGACTGTGGGTCTCCCATATCCCACGTGAGTGCCCTAAACACTGAGCTAAGATAACATTGCATCTGGTCCCACCACTACTGCATAAATTTTGAATGGGTCCCAATCTACTAGTCAAATACGATTTAATTGGACAACACCTATTTTCTCCCAGTTTGTGGATTGCTTTGGGGCGTAGGTCGGGAATAGGAACTAGTGGGCATGCTCAGGGGCAGAAACTTAGGCACAAAAGGAACTTTTACCATGAAACTGTAGGCCCAGTTTAGGTGCCTACAGGGTTCAGCAGGAGTTTTGTGGGATTTAGGTGCCCAAATCCCAGACTTAGTAGCATAAGTACTTTTGTGTATCTGGGCCACTATCACTACTGTAACCCTCATCCTGTAGTCTTCTAACTTTACTCTTCATTTGCAAGCTCCTTTGAGCTGGACTCATTTTATTTTTTTAAATGAAACCAACATTTTTCTAAACATTTATATTTTGACAAATTGCATTTTTAATTTTTGACAAGTCTTGTCATGTGCTTTACAAATAAATAGCAGAATAAAAAATTTCAATAATATCAAAAAGTCCCATTTCTACATATTCAAAATGCAGCCTTTCAGTTTTTTATTTCAGAACTTTTTTTTTAGAACAAATTCAATGGTTTTTATATAAAATTTTAAAACTCAAAACTGGAACAAAATGTTTTGATCAACCTGAAATAGTCCCTCCTTGCATTTTATTATCTGAGAAATTTCTGGTTTTGTTTTACTGTGGAATGGAAAATTTTCCTTTTTTGGAGAAATTCTGCAATTTTGAAAAATCTAGGTCTCAAATAGCTTTGACACCATGTGATGTTGTATAACTAATAATTTAACAATTTACTTTTTTACATTCTTCTGTGCAATGCTTGCTACGGGTGAAGTACATTTAAATAAATAAGACATAGAAAAACATTATAGAATCATAGAGCTGGAAGAGACCTCAGAAGGTCATCAAGTCCAGCCCCTTGCTCTAGGCAGGACCAATCCCAACTAAATCAACCCAGCCAGGGCTTTGTCAAGCTGAGACTTAAACACCTCTAGGGATGAAGACTCCACTACTTCCCTAGGTAACCCATTCCAGTGCTTCACTACCCTCCTAGTGGAATAGTTTTCCTAATATCCAACCTGGACCTCTCCCACCACAGCTTAAGACCATTGCTCCTTGTTCTGCCATCTGTCACTACTGAGAACAGCCTTTCTCCATCCTCTTTGGAGCCTCCCTTCAGGAAGGTGAAGGCTGCTATCAAATCCTCCCTCACTCTTCTCTTCTGCAGACTAAACAGACCCAACTCCCTCAGCCTCTCCTCATAAGTCATATGCTCCAGCCCCTTAATCATTTTGGTTGCCATCTGCTGGACTCTCTCCAATGCGTCCACGTCCTTTTTGTAGTGAGGGGATCCAGAACTGGACACAATACTCCAGATGTGGCCTCACCAGAGCCGAATAAAGGGGAATAATGACATCACTAGATCGACTGGCAATGCTCCTCTTAATGCAACCTAATATGCCATTAGCCTTCTTGGCTACAAGGGCACACTGTTGACTCATATCCAGCTTCTCATCCACTGTAACCCCCAGGTCCTTTTCTGTAAAATACTACTTAGCTGGTTGGTCCCCAGCCTGTAACAATGCTTGGGATTCTTCCATCCCAAGTGCAGGACTCTGCACTTGTCCTTGTTGAACCTCATTAGATTTCTTTTGGCCCAATCCTCCAATTTGTCTGTCACTCTGTACCCTATCTCTGCCCTCAAGCGTTATCTACCTCTCCCCATAGCTTAGTGTCATGTGCAAACTTGCTGAGGGTGCAATCCATCCCCTCATCCAGGTCATTAATAAAGATATTGAACAAAACCAGTCCTAGAACTGAACCTTGGGGCACTCTGCTAGAAACCGACAACCATCCTGACATCGAGCCATTGATCACTACCCGCTGGGCTCGGCCTTCTAGCCATCTTTCTATCCATCTTACTGTCCATTTATCCAATCCACATTCCCTTAACTTGCTGGCAAGAATATTGTGGGAGACCATATCAAAAGCCTTGCTAAAGTCAAGGTATATCACATCCACTGATTTTCCCACATCAACAGAGCCAGTTACCTCATCATAGAAGTTGATTAGATTGGTCAGGCCCAACTTTCCCTTTGTAAATCCATGCTGACTATTCCTAATCACTTTCTTCTCTTCCAAGTGCCTCAAAATGGATTCCTAAAGAATCCCTTCCATGATTTTTCCAGGAACTGAGGTAAGACTGACCGGCCTATAGTTCTCTGGATCTTCCTTCTTCCCTTTTTTGAAGATGGGCACTACATTTGCCTTTTTCCAATCATCCAGGATTTCTCCCAATCTCCACAACTTTTCAAAGATAATGGCCAAAGGCTCGTCAATGACATTTGCCAACTCCCTCAGTATCCTCGGATGTATTAAGACTGGACCCATGGATTTGTGTACGTTTAGCTTTTCTAAATAGTTCCTAACCTGTTCTTTACCCACCAAGGGCTGTCCGTCTTCATCCCATCTTGCATCACTTAGCGCATTATTCCGGGAGCCCACCTTGTCCGTGAATACAGAGGCAAAGAAAGCATTGAATACTTCAGCTTTCCCCACATCATCTGTCACTAGGTTACCTCCTTCATCCAGTAGGGGCTGCACACCCTCTCCGATCACCTTCTTCTTGTTAACATGCCTGTAGAAACCTTTCTTGTTATCCTTCACATCCTTTGCCAGTCGCAATTCCATTTGCATATTCGCCTTCCTGATAACCCCCCAGCATTCTCGGGCTATACATTTAAACCCCTCCCTGGTCATTTGTCCAAGTTTCCACTTTTTGTAAGCTTCCTTTTTGTGCTTAAGTTCACCAAGGTTTTCCCTGTAAGCCAATCTGGTCTCCTACCATGTTTGCCTCTCTTGCTACGCGTCAGGATGGTTTCTTTCTGTGCCTTCAATAAGGCTTCTTTAAAATCCTGCCAGCTGTCCTGGACTCCTTTCCCCTTCATGTTAGCATCCCAGGGGATTCTGCCCATCAGATGTCTGAGGGAGTTGGAAGTCTGCTTTTCTGAAGTCCAAGCTGTGTATTTTACTACTCTCTTTTCTTCCTTTGGTCAGGATCCTGAAATCTACCATCTCATGATCACTGCTTCCCAGGTTGTCACCCACCTCTACTTCCCCTATTAGTTCCTCCCTGTTTGTGAGCAGAACGTCAAGCTGCGCACGGTCCCTGGTCAGATCCTTCAGCACTTGTGCCAAGAAGTTATCCCCAACATTCTCCAAAAACTTCCTCAATTGCCTGTGTACTGCCGTATTGGTTTCCCAACAGATGTCAAGGTGATTAAAGTCCCCTATGAGAACCAGGGCCTGCGATCATGAAGCTTCTTTCAGTTGTCCAAAGAAAGCCTCATCTACCTCATCCATCTGATTCAGTGGCCTGTAGCAGACACCAACCTCCACATCACTGCTGTTGTTTGCTCCTTTCAACTTAACCCGTAGACTCTCAACAAGTTTTTCTCCCTCTTTATACTGGAGTTCAGAGCAATCATAGTGCTCTCTTACATATAGTGCAACTCCTCCTCCTTTTCTTCCCTGCTGTTCTTCCTGAACAGTCTATACCCTTCCATGACAGTGCTCCAGTCATGCGAATCACCCCACCAAATCTCTGTTATCCCAATTAAATTATATTTCTTGGACTGGACCAAGGCCTCCAGTTCTTCCTGTTTGTTGCCCAGGTTTCTCGCATTAGTCTACAAACACCTCAGATAACCAACTGATCGCCCTATGTTCTCCATTCGAATCAGGGGTCCTCCTTTGTTGCTCGTTCCTCTTTGTATTTCTTCCCAGTATCTGACTTTCCCACTCCCCTCAGGGTTTTGGTCACCATCCCCCAACGAACCTAGTTTAAAGCCCTCCTAGATGCTCCTTCCTCTCTTGGTTAGGTGGATCCCATGTCTTCCTAACAATCCTTGTGCCCAGAACAGAGTCCCATAGTTGAAGAAATCAAAGACCTCTCTGCGACACCACCTGCGCAACCATGCATTTACTTCCTCAATTTGACGATCCCTGCCCAGTCCTTTCCCTTCAACAGGGAGGATGGACGAGAACACCACTTGTGCTCTGAATTCTTGGATCCTTCTTCCCAGTGCTACATAATCCACAGTAACTCGTTCAAGGTCATTCTTGGGTGTATCATTAGTTCCCACATGGAGAAGCAGGAAGGGGTAGTGATCCGAAGGTTTGATCAGTTTGGTAAGCCTCTCAGTCACATCCTGAATGCGAGCTCCCAGTTAGCAGCACACCTCTCGAGATTCCAGGTCCGGACGGCAGATGAATGGCTCAGTCCCTCTTAGGAGGGAGTCCCCAACCACCACCACCTATCATTTTCTTTTGGGGGTGGTGGTCGTAGAACCCCCATCCCTAGGACTACGCATCCCATGCCTTCCAGTAGATGGTGTTCCCTTCCAGGTTCTTCCTTGTGAGGTCCCTTCCAATGCATTTAGCACTCCAGAGCTGTGGAGAGAGCCTGAAAGCGATTACTTACCTCTATAGCATTGGGGGATTCCCGTGCTGTCCTTTTTCCCCTTCTGCTCGGAGAAGTCTGTACTCCTAAATAGCCTTTACATCCTCATATTACAATATATATGAAAAAAAGGATTTACTCTCAGTTCCACTGAAGAAGTAAATGAATATACCTTTAGTCTTATCAGAAAAAAGAGAAAGAGGAGAGGAGAAAAAAAGATCAACAGGAAAGAACTGATCATGAAAAAACTAAGGAACAAAAAACAAAGCAGTTCTTTTCCACAATCAGTGTTTTAAGATGTTAAAAACACTTCTAATTACAAAATCCAGAAAAACCCCAAAAGCATATGATCCAATTTACTAGCTTTAATGAGGTTAAATTAATCAAAGGAATCTTTAGAATATCAGGAAATATTTCAGGAACCGTGAGAGTGATTAGATTCTCAGGGGATGAGATGGGAGCTCTATTACCTGATTCATTTAAAATTGACTTGGGCAAAGCTTTGCAAAATGTACTTTGGATATGAATCTGTGCTGGCAAGGTGATGGATGACATAACACATCTGTTCTATCACAGATTTCTATGCGTCTGTGACTTCTGATCAATAACAATATTCTCAGAGGAGGCAACAAGGAATAGCAAATTCCTTCTTTATGGGTTTCTTATCAGGCAAATGAACAGCATTTACTTAAACAAAAGGAAAAACTACGTAGCACTTTAAAGTTGTTATTAATGTGATATGTCCTGTGGTTGTTGGTAAGAATCTTCCTGAGGTTAGGTGGTTGTCTATAGGAGACTATGGCTCTGTTCCCCAGAGCCTCTTGGAGTGTAGTATCCTGGTCCAGTATAGGCTGCAGGTTATTGATAATGCGTTGGAGGGGTTTAAGTTGGGGGCTATAGGTGATGACAAGTGGTGTTGTATTGTTGGTTTTCTTGGGCCTATCTTGAAGTAGATGGTTTCTGGGTATTCATCTGGCTCTTGCAACTTGTTTTTTTTTATTTCCCCCATTGGGTAATTGAAATTTACAAATGCTTAGTAGAGATTTTGAAGTTTCTGGTCTCTGTCAGTGGGATTAGAGCAGATGCGGTTGTACCTGAGGGTTTGACTATAGACGATGGATCGTATCGTGTGTCCTGGATGGAAGCTGGAGGCATGTAGGTAAGTGTAGCAGTCAGTGGGTTTTCTGTAGAGAATGGTATTTAATTTTCCATTAGTGATTTGTTCTGTGGTGTCCAGGAAATAGATCTCTTGTGTTGAATGGTCCAGGTTGAAATTGTTGGTGGGGTGTAGGACATACCACGTTAATACCAACCATGGAACTTTCCCTTGCAACAAACCCCATTGCCAACTTTGTCCACATATTTACTCTGGTGACACCATCACTGGACCTAACCATGTCTGTTATATGATCATTAACACATATTCCTGTTCATCCAGAAATATAATTTATGCCATTATGTGCCAACAGTGTCCTTCTGCTATGTATATTGGACAGACTTCTCAGATACTTTGCCAAAGAATTAATGCCCACAAATCAGACATCAGACATCTTCACAAAGAAAAAGCAGTTGCTTTTCATTTCCACCCACCTGGACATAGTCTTAATGACCTTACTACATGCGTCTTACTTCAAAGAGACTTTAACACCAGATTACAGAGGGAAGCTTCAGAACTTTCTTTCATGCTTAAATTTGACACTTTATGAATAGGCCTTAACAAAGATTCTAATTACCTTAACCATTACAAAGATAACTTCCCCACTTATCATCCCTGATTAGCCATTCATTGACTCATAAATAGCTATTCCCTCCCTTCCTCTCCCTCACCCCACCTTTTGTACTAAATCTGATTTGTCAGTTTAATAATGTGTTCACTTTTTTCATTGTATTCCTTTGGTATATATGGTTGTGCCAATTCTCTTCCAGAATATGATCTGAGGAAGTGGATCTGGCCCACGAAAGCTCATCACCTATTAACCAACTTGTTAGTCTTTAAAGTGCTACATAGTTTTTCCTTTTGTTTCAGCAAGATCAGACTAACACAGCTACCTCTCTATTACTATTCAGCATTTACTTAGACAGTCTAATAAACTACTTGGGTGCGTCTAGTCTGGCATGATTTTCCGGAAATGTTTTTAATGGAAAAGTTTTCCGTTAAAAGCATTTTCGAAACAGAGTGTCTAGATTGGCACAGACGCTTTTCTGCAAAAGCACTTTTTGCAGAAAAGTGTCCGTACCAATCTAGACGCGCTTTTCCGCAAAAAAGCCCCGATCGCCATTTTTGCGATCAGGGCTTTTTTGCGTAAAATCTGGGCTGTCTACACTGGCCCTTTTGCGCAAAAGTTTTGTGCAAAAGGACTTTTGCCTGAACGGGAGCAGCATAGTATTTCCGCAAAAACACTGACAATCTTACATGAGATCATCAGTGCTTTTGCGGAAATTCAAGCGGCCAGTGTAGACAGCTGGCAGATTTTTCCGGAAAAGCTTTAAAGTCTTAGTTAGTCTTTAAAGTACTGCATAGTCCTGTCTTTTATTCCAGCTGGACCGGACTAACATGGCTGCATCTCTACCACACTCTCTAGTTCTCTTTTAAATAAATGACAAAGTAGTATAGAAATAAAAGCCATATCCTAAAGGGGCTTAGCAACCACAACTCCCGCCGAATTGTGGGTGCTCAGGAAGTGGACCATTGTCCATTACAAAAGTAAAAATTCTGGCAACATTCTGCTTTTTCTCCTAGGCAGCTGCTGAAAATAGCAGAGTTTTATTTTCACTTTGTTAGGAGAAGTCAACTATTGGTTAGAAAAATCTTCTTTTCATTTATTAAGTTTTAAAATGGAGTTCATGGATAAAGAATAAATATGAAAGATTACACCAGGATGTCATCATGAAGTCATTCCTCTGAAACATACCCCATTTTAATGTGTTTATTGTCTGTAATACTTTTCTCTTGTCACTATCCAATATGTAATGTTTATGTGTACAATACTTCTTAAATTGCTATTATAAATATGTAGATGGTGTATTAAACAGGGATAGATATAATTCTCACATCTCGCTGCTTTTTCTGGTACAACAGTCCATGGTAAGAGCAAGAAAAGAAATATCAACTTCTTAGCAAAAATGGAAATATACTTGGAGATTTCGTGCATTACCAAGTAGAAGAAAGTTCAGATTCAGAATGGGTACATAGGCCCCAGTTCAGCAAAACAGTGAAGCTAGGGTTGCTCGGTATCCAGTTTTTGACCAGAATGCCCGATTGAAAAGGTATTCTGGCAGGTCCGATCAGCATCACTGAATGGACCATTAAAAACTCTGGTTGGCACGGGACTGGCAGGCTCTCTAGCTGACTCCACATGCCTCCCAAGAAGTGGTGACATATCCCTGGGCATCTAGGCAAGGGGACAGCCATTGGGGGCTCCATGGACTGTCCTTGCCCCAACCCGAGCAATGGCTCTACAGCTCCCATTGGCCAGGAACTGCAACTTCAATGCAGAGCTCCCTGGCTGTCCCTGAATCTTGGAGCTGAAAAACATATTGCTGCTTGTGGGGAACAGCCCATGGTGAGTGCTGCCCAGAGCTCACAACTGGAAGCCCCTCACCCCATGCCAGAATGCACACAACAGCACATTGCCTTTCCTATGAAAATATCCGTGTGCTTCTTATAAGCATAACAACTAAAATGCAGTATATGTATGTTTCCCATATTTATTAAGAGCATTTTAATCTTTGCTAATCACTTAAGAGCATAAGTTTGAATTAAAATGAATCCTTTCAATCATCTCAAAATGCTAGTGGTATTGCTGGCTTTCCTGAATCTGATTACACAGGATTAACTGAAATACCAGTATTTGTAATTTTACTGCAAACCTTTCACTTCTTTTCAGCTATCAGGCTAAAGTGTTTCTTATTTTGATTTCCTGCAGGTTAGGTAAGTCTCATCCTTTTTTGGGTCTGGATAATAGGATACTAAATTCATGATCACTAGGTCAGTAGTTCAAACTTGGACCAGGTCAATTTTAACTAAAAAGTTTTGGTTGCTTTTGTTTGTGTTTCAATACTCACATTTGTGTTACACCCTTTGCTGCTGTAGTATCTGTGCCTTATAAAGCATAAACTGAAATGTTCAAATTATCAGTAAAAAAGCCTAATTCCTGTGCTGTTCTATCCACCTATACGATGACCTATGTGAAATGGACTATAGCTACATCTAAAGTGCAAGCTAGTTTTCTGTGGCAACATACACACCACAAATGGAGCATCATCTCCATTAACCATTCCTGATACTACTCCAGCAGCCAGAGAATGACTGGATGTTGATTGAGGCATGTTAAGGGGAAGCTTCACATGCTGGAGATAGAGCATTCTAGGCCTATCAGTACAGCCCTTGCCAAAAGTACTGTTTTATTTTTGTTGTGCAATCAAATGGAGAAGACAACCTGTTGCCACCTATTGGCTTTTCTGAATAATTTGTATCTTGCTTCTTTGGCACTCGTTTTTTCTCAGACAAAACAAAATAAAGATGCCATTGCTATTCAAAAGTAATTGAACCCGTACTAACATCTGCTAAGAAAATGGAAAGCTGGTGAGAAAAGGCCCAACCAACATCTATAGGACAGCATGCGTGTGCAGAGCAGAAGATTCCTAACTTTCCTCCTTGAGGCTTCCAAGCCACATCCTGTCATCAGAAAAGGGGAATTAGGTTTTTTTTTTAACTGAGCTGTAAAACTGCTGTAATTCCCAAGACTTACATGGAGTATGCTTCAGTAAGCAGGCTTATTACTTTTAATATGCTGCCTGCTACTGCTATTTTTAAATATAATCTACTGGAGCATTCAGTCAGGAATCAACAGTGTCATACTTTATACTGGCTTATTTTGCTACCTTTTCCTCAAAAGAAAATATAAATCATAAAATGCAGGAGTCTGTAAGTAAATACTTTGAGAAAGCCCACGTATCTCGGATATGTCAATCTTTCTCCCACAACTCCAAATGCCCTTAAATTACATTTTTGTATCATAACTGACTATCCTCTTTATAATCCAAATACTAGTTAGTCTCTCCCTCAATCTTCATTAAAGTTCTTCCATTCCGGATGCTGAAAGGACTGTCTTAAATCTTAAAAAGCTGTCCTCTGCCCCCAAAATAAAACCATTCATGCATTTCTTGGTCTAATGAAAACTAGAATGTGTAAGAGGTATTAGGGCACCCCATGCTTGAGGGAGAAAAAAGGAAAAGAAATTGACAGAACTCTGCAGCAAAAAACAAACACGCACACAAAAATCCAACCAAAAAGGTGAATGAGAAGCTAGAGATGCTATTACTCAGCTCAACACAATTGGGACTTGAAGTCCTCTTCATGTGATAAATTTCCTTGCAATAAGTTGCAGCTATTGGAGTTCAGTCCTTGAGTGAAAAAATATCAGTCTGAGTGAAAAATAGTTTCCTTAAACTATAACGGCTTTGTATATTTATTAAGTTCAGCCGATATAGCTTGCATCTTCTGAAAACAAATATTAAATAGTCGCCGATGCTTTTAAAATTATTGTGAAAATACTTTACAATTCAAGGTCAAGTCATCCAGCTTTTACTTCAATCTGATTAAAAAATAACTTCTGAATCCACTTGCCATTCTATTTACATAAGTCATTTAAAATTTTATCTCTGGTGAATTATGTCTGTGACCTCAAGCATGTGAAAAATTGTCATTTTATCATTACATTTTTTCTTTAAACCAATGTTGGTTTTTTTTCTTTGAAGTGCTGGCAGTTCAGCTAAGAGTGTCCCAGTGATTCAGAGTAATTCCCGTTGGCATTTCAATAGTATGGCTAAACTGAATCACTTTTTACAAATTAGTTACACCACATAACTTTGGAGTTATGATATTGGCTTCAATGAGATTACCAGCATAACAGAGATCAGAATCTGACCCTAAGTGGAAGAAATACAAACTACTAGGGAAGGGAGATGTGAGGCAGTGAGAGGCAGAAGAGAGAAAGATAACAGGGGGATTCAGTGAATAAGGCCTGAGGCTGCTGTTTTCCAGAGAAACCTGATTAAGAAAAAAAATTAAAATGAATTAAAAGATCTCAAATATAAATATCACTAAGAAGCACTTTGTTTGAAACTGGCCCCTAACATGAGGTGAAAATCATAGACTCTAGTGTTAAAAGTGTGTGGGTGGGTGGGTGCGTGATGTACAGAACCCCTGGCGGGGGGGGGGGGGTCCATGAATAGAGGTGGATGGGAGGGTGGTACACAGAGAGCTTGGAGATATGTGCAGGGAAGAGTAATTCAAGTACAGGTTGGGCCTTTCTGGTCTGGCACCCTTGGGATCTGACAAGTCCCGAATGAGGGAATTTGTCAGACAAGAGGAGGTCCCCTGCCACTGGCCCCCCAGCCCACTGCTCCTCCCCACTGCCGGCCCCAGCCTCGCACCCACACCAGGCTGCCATGACCCACTTCTCTTGCCAGGCTGCTGCAACCCCAGCAGCCTGTGCTGCTGTATCCATAGCCTCAGTCCCGTTACCATGGCTACTCCAGCCCCTGCTGCACTACCCGGGCTCTGGCTCTGATCCCAGCCAGCAACTCTGCTGCCACCAGCCCAGCCAGATTCCCAGCCCAGCAGGGCTTCCAGCTGCCTCCTGCCACTGGGCTCCCCATTGAACCACGGATGTTGCCAGACCAGAATGTCCCTGTTTTGGGAGGTCCAAACTGTAGCCACTCATGTGTGCAATGAGCTCCACCTCCACAAGTTATGATGCATGCAACACCCCAGAGAACTCTAGGAAGGCTGGATTCTATCAGAGTAATGCCACACTTGTGGGACTGCCCTGCGCTGACACCCCAATGCCTTTGGACTAGTTGATGAAGTCAATACTTCCTTGCATTCAGGGCTGCCTGGGGAGAGGAAGGGCAAAAGGAGAAGCTTACTCTGGTCCCCCAGATCAAGTGGCATTGCAGTCTGGCATACAAGGCATATTGCCACGCAGGTTGGCCTGCCCTCCTACCCACTGTCTCCATCAGAGTAGCCAGGCCAAATGTGAGTGCCTTGTAATGCTATGCACTAGGTCACCACACTGATCAAATTTGGCTTGTCATTTATGGAGGGGCACATGGACCAAACTTGAGAGGCACTTGTGTTGTGCTTTACCCATTGGAAATGGTGGAGGTGTGCATCTTGACAAGATGAAGGGGCATAGGAATAAGGCCTTATGTTACTGAAACCACTTGTTACTTGAAACAATCCTTCCAAATGTGAAGGGGTGTGTGACAAGGCACTTGTCCTGCACTGGCCCTTTCAGGGCAAACACCCAGCCCTGAGTGTGGGTTGAGAGCAAAGCCCCAGCTGAGGCAGTTGTCGCTAATGAGGGCCCAGCTGGGGGCTATATGAAGAAGGACTCCTGGAGGCAGAGGGGAACTTACTGCTGCTCTGGATAGTGAGCAGGAGGCACCTGGCTGCCAGTAGAGCGGAACAGGGTTGGGGAAGCTCTGACCAAGAAAGTTCCCAGGCTGCAGGGCCTGCAGCAAGGCCTGAGGCTATTAGGGCTGCAAGGAGCAGCCATGGTAGGCAAAGACAGCAGGTCCACACTCCTTTGCCAGTGATGAATGGCCATTACAGACTGCTGTTCGCCCCTGAGGCAGGGGCTATATGAAGATTGGCAGTGGGTCACTGAGGCAAGGGGGGTACAGGGGAACTGGGTGTCCCTTGGGAGGAGAGGACCCTGGAGTACAAAGCTGGACAAACACCTACCCCTGGAAGGGGGCTCAGAGACACTGGAGTGGGCACTGCTGGAGGACGCTGTGGTCCAAGAATGACATGGGCCTGGACTAGAGAGGGAAACTAGACCACAAGGAGACACCAGCTAGAGGGAGGTGTCCAGTACTTTTCTTTAAGGGAACAAAGAACAGCACTCTTAAGACAGGACAAAATGGGAAACTTCTCAAGTCAAACTTCTTCTTTTGCACACTCACTATATTGCACACTCACTATATTAAAAAGATATTTTCTTTTCTCTGATAGGTGCACTGAAATACACTCTCCATTTTGTGTAACAATAGCCTTCGGCACTATCACTTAATCATACCTTCATGCACAATGCTATTTGAATAGGGTGTTGAAGTATAGTTTACTTCATTATAATAGCTGTCATGGGGTCAGGTCTCCTTCTTGAGGATTGCAGTCTATACTATTGCTTAGCACCTCTTCCCAAATATAACTGTCTGACATACTACTTATCAGTTCAAATTTTGCTTGCCTATTTAGTGAGATTACTGGAGAACTGGTGATATTTTTTTTTGAAAAGTGGAAAGCACTGCATTTCAGAAGGAGAGTGGTTTTAATCAAACTGTTTAAAACTTTTTTTCACAATAACACCTGTTTAACTTCAATGGCTAGTTGACACTTATTTAAAGATTCAGTATAACCAATCTTTCAACTGAGGTACAAGAGCTCATATTAAGCACATTAAAAGACAGTATTTCGCACTGACCCTTATTTCAGGTCAAACTTTCATGACCCTCTTACTCTTACTTTTATAGTAAATATATCAAAATGCATAAATGAAACCTATCGTGCATATGTTTTGTGCATCTTGTGTTTCTAGAGGTTGATGGGAATACTTGACCTTGAAGGAGATGATGTGTGGGAGGGTAAGATTTTCTTTCTTTTAGCCTGTAACAAAATTTTCAATGCTTGCAATCCACACAGCACCCTAAACTCTAAATAAGACATACAATTTGCACTACGCAAATTGAATTTCAAAATAGCTTATTTTGAAATTTGGCATGTCTACACAGTGCCAAATTTCAAAATAACATGCTATTTCAAGCCATCCTTTATCCCTCGTGCAATGAGGTTTACTGAAATGGTGAAATAGCATTCCCGTTATTTTTAAAAATATTTTTAAATAATGGGGGCTTGTGCAGACATGGGGTAGCTATTTTGGGATACCTCCAGTATCCTGAAATAGCCATGTAGTGTAGATGTACCCTTCCTGACTGCCTTTTGTGATACTTTTCTGATGCCTAATTCAACCAGTTCAGGAACACTGCTATACAGTTTCTAGCAGGATCTCCAGCAAAATCAGAGAAGAGTAGATTTATTATTTCTGATATTTTTAAGGCAAAAAGTAAGAAGGAATAAATACTTTTTTAAATAAAACCTTTCAGGCTTTCATTACGCATCATTAGGAAGCAAAAGATGACTAATTCCAATTTTTAAAAATTCTTTGTGGTACATCTTTAATGCTATTTTGCTTAACCAAACCATGCTAAGCAAAACCAGTCCAATGACTATTTTTAAAAGCAGCTGTTGTTATTAGGAGTTTAGATGGGTATTAGTGCCAGTCATGATGGTTAGAGACTCAATTTAATTGAAATTCTTAATGGATGATCTCCATTTTGCTTTCTATCTAATATAGCTAATTCAGACAAAAACTCAAATAAAATCATGTGTTAGTAGCTAAGCCATTGAATTTTCAATCAATTTTAATAAAGCTAATGTTAAAATTACATAACACACAGATTAAGAAAAGTGTCTATATCTGGGTGCTTAAATTATCCAAAAGTACAAAGATTGGTTGGAAAATCATAAAATACATATTATACATAATCTGCAGCATTCTAAAATAAAGTTAATAAATTCAGGGATACAGTTTAAGTATTAACATCCAATTTTTCAGGTACATCACTCATGAAGTGTCCATCAATAATTGAGAATTTAGAATGGGTTGTACCTTAGAAAATACATTCCATCATGGAAGTACTTCAGTTATTTTCCTGACTTTGCTTCTCATCTGCACTCCAGCTCATTCCTCCTGGTATTGCTAATGTTCGCTGATGTGTTGTAGACAGATGCCTCTAGACCATCTGAAAGCATCTGACACCATGATTTCACACATCAACACTCACTCATTACTAGAGTCCCATGCATCAAAGACTCCAATGATCAGAACATGACTTTGCCCATCTTAACTCCTAGTTTTCAACATGTTGACCCTGAAGGGCAGGTTTCTCCAGTTTTTCAGATTGGGCATTGTGGCAGATTGGAGTCTTGTTTTCAAAGGGAACTGTTAGATGAAATTACTTAAACTTTTAAATCAGTTGAAAAATTCTACAAACTAGTGTTTTAGGCAAATGATGTTACCCTAGTATGTCCTGATGTCCACTAACAGACTAATAAGCAGACTGGATTTATCAATACTAATATTATAACTACACCGTTTTTAAACTTCATGTTTTTCCTCTAAATCTTTCAGATTTTTTTTAATTCAGCTGTTGTGTAAGAGTGCCCTCTTGTGTTGGTTCCTTTGTGTTAGTCTCAAAATTGGTTTGTCAGGTTCTATACGCGGCAAAGTTTTGCTCAGATTTCTAGAGTTGCTGGATGCATTCCTGGAGCTACTCTAACCAGGGTAGATTCAGATACATCAGTGACTTAAATCCTGATTTAGCAAGAAACCTTGATTTAAATCTTTTTCTTTTGCCATTTATAGTTCTTAGTTATTGTCCTAATGAAAAGTTGCTTCTGATTTGTTCGTAACCATTATAACATGTTGATTTGCAACTAAATACAGCTGTTACCAAAATCTGGCATTTATTTTTACTACCAGGAGGATACACTCTGTGTGCATTTAATACATTGCATAGCTAAACATATATGTGTTCAGATTATTCATTTTTACCATTTTATGACAGAAATTTTCATACATTTTTTTCTCACTTAGCAGATTTTTTCCCCTTGCATTGGGTCAAGTTCTATTTAGATGGATATTGGAGTTCAATTAAAAATCTGTAAAAACAGCATTTTAATTTGAATTGGTTAAATAAACTACCTTAAATGTGCTGGATATGCAAAACAAAAGTTGATTGATATATTTTCAAACTTATCAATTTGTTCAACAGAGGCAGTTAGTGAATTAGCTTCTAGTTAGCAAATCCTTCCAGATTTTAACACTTGTAGTTTTCATTCTCCCACACAGTGTTTATTTTAGACTGGAGGAAGAAAATAATCTTTCTTCCTTTTATAAACACCCAGTTGGTTTCTTAACTTTGAATGAACAGCTTATTAAGTTGAAATGAAGAAAAGATTATCTCTGAATATGTGGAACACGCTACTGATGTCAAAAGCACTTCAACAAACTCTGGTTTAAGGTACTTAACTAGAAATTTTCACCAATTTGATGGTTTGACTATTTTTAAAACTTTGACAGCAAACATGTACTGCTATTTTTAAATTTAATTTAAATAATTAAATAGATTACAATTTATGTTAAGGAATAAATATCAAATTTAATTTTAAATAGATTTAGTTTAAAACACAAATGTATTTAATTTAAATAAAAATTGTTTATTAAATCATTTATTTTTATCCACCCTATCTGAAACTGGATTCAAACAAATCTGCAGGATAGATGATGCCCGACTGACTACAGCAAAAGATTGTTGTATAACACACTGGACTTGTGACCTATCCGAAGAGAGCAAATAGAGATACTGAGTTCTGAGGGATAGAAATGACTTAGGAGCTAGACTGAAGGAATGTTCCATAGATTGTATAAAAGCCTTTCTCCACACAAGCTTGCCACAGATGTACAATGCTAACTACCTTTTTATTTTTGAGTTCACTCTTTTCTTTCAGTAGTCTTCTTTCCCCTTCCCCACTCCCACTCAATTTTTCCTGAATGGGAAGTAATAGAGTCTGCATGGCACCCTCCATGAAAGATACCATTACCTGCTTTAGTATTCCTGACAAGTCAGGAGGATGGGCATTGGAATGCTTATGGGTCAATCTGCCAACTGATAAATTGCAAGATTGGGTAGAGGTGTCTTCTATGGGCCACTAAATCAGACAAGGGAACAGGATGCTCTTCAGTCATCGATCTATATAATGTGTATCATGTGGGATTTCAATCTGGAGATCATATTCTGGAGATATCAGGCTGCTGTAAGTAAAATGTGCTTGGAGTTTCTAAAACTTGGAGAGCTTTCTAATATAAAAGTATTGAAAGCACTTCAGGGTAATTCCATATTCCACATCATTCTGACAGGTTATGATGAATAGAACAAAGAGATAAAAATTGATTTGTCTAAGTGTAACTGATCACAATTTAATTTTATACAGGTAGGATATAGCCGCAGACATTGATAAACATATACTTACTGCTTACGAAAGATCAACATGCCCAAACTGAAAATAATTGTGAGCAAAACTGAATGGAAAGAAAGTTTAGTGGAAAGAAATATTTAAACCTAAAAACATGAATAACCTGAGAATCTCTTAAGAATGCTTTGCTGGATACCCAAGAAAACAAAATTCCACGGGCATGAAAGATGGCTTTTTAAGATTACAAAAAAAAAAAAAAATTCTTGAGGGACGTGAGGGAGATTTCTAATAAAAGAGAGCCACAATAATTTTTTTTTAATGGAAAAATAAGGAAGCAGTTAGCAAAAAATCTGCAGTTAGGAAATGTGGACAAATGTGGTATCAGTGAAAACTGTAATGCTGGTAAAGGACAATAAGAAGGAATTTTTTTATATCATGAAAAAACAAAACTCTAAAAATGGTTGAGGTTTGATACTAGACTGTATGGGCAATAAAACGGTGACAATTAACCAACTTAGCTCCTGGCAGGCTGCAGCACTGGAATGGAATTTTGTAACTACTAAGTCAGTTGTAATAAATCCAAGATGTAGGCCTCACACAGGGCCAGGCAGCTTTAACTTAGCTCCAGCTCTATTTGATATTAGCATGTTAAAGTGAGGAAATTGAATATTGTAATATACATAGTGATGTTAGTGTTAGATAAGGCCTTGTAGTAGATAGAAAGTTTAACATTGAAAGATTTTGTAACTTTGTTAAAGTGACTTAGAAGTACCCCTTTGTTCCATGCTGCAATTCTGTAAAAATATTCTTTGTGTGAATGAGAGCAATAACGTTTTAGGAGAGAGAAATGTGAAGGCCACTGCATGCTCAAATGGTCAGAGGAGGGGCTGAGCACTCAGAAGCACCAAATAATTATCAACGAAATGAAAGAATTTAGAAGACAGTCTACGCGGGCAGACTGACAAACCCTGAAGCTAGAGGCAAGCACCCCCTGAGAGGGAACCAATCATAACTTTCACTGGAAAGACAACACCCTAGAGGGGCTGTCAACATACTGATATCAGATGACTGTGAGAACTTCTTTCCAATAAGCATATGTCGTAGGAGAATTGATTGTGTTGCTGAATGACTGAGGAAGGCCTGATGAGGCAGAATGCATAGACTTGCATGGAAGGAAAGTCCTGTAAAAGATGATGTGTCTTGTATGGTTCTTTGGGTTCTGTCCTGCTAAGATCAAGACCAGGAGAGGCATCAGTCTAGACTGACATGGACCCGGCTCCTACCTCGCACCTGACCTATCTGGCCAATAGGTTGGGCTGAGCAACAGACTGGTAACTATTCCATCAGCAGGATGTGTGTGTTTGTGTGTAAATGCTACTTTGTTATATTATCAATAAATGCGGCATGTTGCCTTATCCCCTTGAAAAAGATCCCGTGTGCTTCTTATAAGCATAACAAAGCCACCACTACTGTATTTACCTGAGCCTCCGTAGGTACTAGCAATTGTAGCTCCTGTGGCCGTGGATTGCCATTCCAGGCCAATGGGAAGTGGTGCAGACCAGGACACCACTTCCCGCAGCTCTCATTGGCTGGGAACAGGGATCTGCAGCCAACAGAAGCTGCAATTCCCTGCCTCTGCAGCAGCGCGGGTAAATGTAGTGATGGGGGGCCCACCAGGAGCTAACCCTCATGGACCATATCCAGCCCACGGGTCAGTATTTGCCCACCCCTGTACTAGATAAAAATAGTAAAATTATCAATTTGATGCAGAAAAGACAGAAGCAGTCAACAAATATTTAAATATCCTCATTGCAGAAGGAGTAACGGTAGTTTGAGTTAGGAGCTTTAAATCGAACTGCCTAGTCTGTGCCGCATGTAGCTGCGGGCAGGTAGTTTGAACTACCGGGAATTTAAAAATGGTGGTGACGGGGAACATCCAAATGAAGCCCGGGATATTTAAATCCTGGGTTTTATTTGCAAGTTGGAATGCCTACATTAGACACCCTAGTTTGAACTAGGGTGGCAGTGTAGACATACCCTAGGAGATATGGGTCTCTCCCCCAGAGCTTCTCAGAGTGTAGTATCCTATTCCAGTATAGGCTGCAGGTTATTGATAATGTTTTGGAGGGGTTTAAGTTGGGGGCTATAGTTGATGACAAGTGGTGTTGTATTGTTGGTTTTCTTGGGCCTATCTTGAAGTAGATGGTTTCTGGGTATTCGTCAGGCTCTTTCAATATGTTTTTTTATTTCCTCCGGTGGATAATTGAGATTTACAAATGCTTGGTAGAGATCTTGAAGTTTCTAATCTCTGTCGGTGGGTTTAGAGCAGATGCAGTTGTACCTGAGGGCTTGATGATGGATCATATGGTGTGTCCTGGATAGAAGCTGGAGGCATGTAGGTAAGTGTAGCAGTCAGTGGGTTTTCTGTAGAGAGTGGTATTTAATTTTCCATTAGTGATTTGTACTGTGGTGTCCAGGAAATGGATTGCTTGTGTTGAATGGTCCAGGCTGAGATTGATGGTGGGGTGTAGATTGTTAAAGTCTCTGTGGAATGTGTCCAGTGTTTCTTGGCCATGGGTCCAGATCATAAATATGTCATTGATGTAGAGTAAGTAAAGGAGCGTATGTCTACATTACCAAGCTAGTTCGAACTAGGGTGGTTAATGTAGGCAACCAAAGTTGCAAATGAAGCCCGGGTTTTGAATTTCCCGGACTTCATTTGCATCTTGCCGGGCGCCGCCATTTTTAAATCCCTGGTAATTCGGACTCCGTGCCTGCGGCATGGAATTCTTCCATGAGGAGTAACGGTAGTTTGGAATAGGAAGCCTAAACCGAACTACCTACTCCATGCTGCGTGTAGCCACAGGCACAGAGTCCGTACTAGTGGGGATTTAAAAATGGCGGCACCCAGCAAGATGAAAATGAAGCCCGGGAAATTCAAATCCCGGGCTTCATTTGCAACTTCAGTTGCCTACATTAACCACCCTAGTTCGAACTAGGGTGGTAGTGTAGACATACTCGGAGGGATAAAAGGGGATGGGATCTGAGGAAACTTTGTTCTAAGTCAGCCATAAAGATTTTAGCATACTGTGGCGCCATGTGGGTAGCCATGGCTGGGCCGCTGATCTAGAGGTATAAGTTGTCCCCAAATTGGAAATAATTGTGGGAGAGAACAAAGTTACATAGGTCTGCTACCAGATTGGCTGTGGTATCCTCTGGGATAGTGTTTCTAAATGCTTGTAATCCATTGTATGTATGTGAGGCTTTATAATTTATTGCAGCCAGAAGAGGGCGAAAAATTATTCTTCACCCCTGATGATAGGACAAGAAACAATGGGCTTAAACTGCATCAAAAGAGATTTAGGCTGGACATTAGAAAAAAGTTAACCACTGTAATAAATTGCCTCGTCTATTCAATGAAACTGGGGTTGTAGGAATATTTTTACTGTGGACTTATTTACACTTGCATTAATTCATGTTGAGTTAATCTTGCTCTAGTGAGAGAAGTCACAATGTAAAATAACATTCAATTGGCAAAGTGTGGTTGTGTTAGTAATTGAGGCTTTGAGGTAAAACTTGACCTTTATCCCAGACCCCCAATTAGGCCAGCCAACTCAAGATAGAAGCACCATTATGCTCCAGTTTGGGGTTTCTTATGTGCATTGGACTCAAGTTACAGGCAAAGCATGAATTAACTTCTGCAATGAAAAAAGCCTTCTCTCTTCTAAGCTCCAAGGCAGTGGTCTCCAACCTTTTTACACCCAAGATCACTTTTTAAATGACAGAACAAGCCAAGATCTACCACCCCGCCCCTTCCTTGAAGTCCTGCCCTCTTTATTCTCCTCCTCTCCATCACTTGCTATCCTCAACCCTTATACTGCTGCTTATTTTTTCAATTCTTCTGTAGGAAGAGGTTTTTCCAACATTTGGCCTGTCTAGACTGGACCAAATGTCAGAAAAACCCCTTCTTTTGGAAGCTCCCCTATTCTTCATGGAAAGAGGAATATGGGGTGACCGAAAGAGCATGTTTGCTCTTCCACTAAAAAAAGCGGAAGAACAAATGCATCCCTGGATGCAGAAAAGTTTTTCTGGGATATCTCCGGAATCCTGAAAAACTCTTGCAGTCTAGCTGTACCCTTGCTGGGGTGAGACAGGATGTGTAGGCTCTGGGGTGGGAATGAGGAATTTGGGTGTGGGAAGGGGAGAGAGGTGCAAGCTCTGGGAGGAAATCTGGATGCAGGAGGAGGTGGAGAAGGGGATGCTGGATGGGGGAGGGGACTCCAGGCCGGGCAGTGTTGGGGTCAGATGTAGGGTTGGGGTACTAAGCAAGCCACAGGCTTGTGGATGTGAGAGTTCAGGAATTTGGGTTGGGGTATGTGAGGGGCTGAAGGCAGGGGGTTCCAGTGTATGATAGGCTCAGATCTAGGGTCTGAGAGAGGGGGGAGTGCAGGAGTGTTCTGATGCTGTGGCCAGATGGCGGCTTGACCCGAACTGGGGGTGTGTTGGCCAGGTTTCATTTTTAAATAAAATGTCAAACACAAAACGTTTCTGCATTGTCTTCATTTATGAGAAGGGCAGGGAACCTGTTTTGAGTCAGGGGTCACTGACCCACAGAAAAATCAGTTGGGGCCAGACAAGTGAGATGCAAAAAAAAAACCCTCCTTCAACCACCCCCCCAAGCCTCACTAATGTGGCCCCAACTGTGCTGGTGGGAGCAGGGGACATGGTACTGGGGAAGGCTGCTAGTGGGTGCTGGGGCAGGATGCTAGTGGAGGCAGGGTTCTGTGGCTGGGGGTAGGGGAGAGAGAACAGGACAGGGGACGGGACAGGGTGCCAGTGGGGGCAGGGTTCTGTGGCTGGAGACAGGGTGCCAGTGGAAGCAGAAAGTCCCCTGCACCAGCCTCCTACCAGGATTCCCCTTCTCCAGAGGAGGGAAGCCCTGTCACATGCCTCCTCCAGGCCTGATGCCCCCCTCCCACAGAGCAGGGAAGGCCATGCACGTGCCTCCTCAGGGCCAAACTCCCCTCTTGTGGAGCAGGAAAGCCCCCATCGTGCACCCCCCTCTGGGCCCAACACCTCCCTCCTCCCTCCCGTGGAGCAGGGAAGCCTTGGGGCTGACCCCCCCTCTTCCACGGAGGAAGGAAGTCCCGTCGCATGCCTCCCTCCAGGACTCCTCCACCATCCTCCGCAGAGGAGGGAAGTTCCAGCACGTGCCTCCTCTGGGGACTCTTAACCCCTCTTCCCCTTCCCCCAGGAGGGAAGCCCCAGTGTGCGCCTCTCACTGGGACTTCTCCACACTCCCCTGCAGAGGAGAGAAGCCCCAGAGTGTCTTCCCCTAACTCCTACCTCCTCCCCCGGCACAGCAAGTCCCCGGTGCACCACAGACCTGGAGGAGGGGAGCAGGCAGTACACTTCTGGAAATCCTGGAAATGGCACGCAGGTGCTGGACTTCCATCCACCCCGCGGGAAGCTGGCACTTCCTCCATTGTCACTGGAGATAGGTAGTGGGGCTTCTTGGGGGTGGGGAGAATTAGGGGGCCTCTGAACACCTCGCGATTGACTGGTCTAGCCCTCCCAATTGACCAGTCGATTGCGATCGACGGGTTGGTGACCATGGCTCTAAGGCTACGTCTAGACTGCAAGCCTCTTTCTGGACGCTCTCTTTCGAAAAAGCCCTGTTTGCATTCAAAATGAGGTTTACCGTGGTTGAAAAAAACACCATGTTCTTTCAATTTAATTTTGAAAGAATGCGGCGGCAGTCTAAACTCAGGGGACATTTTTAGAAAAAAGCCCATAATCTAGACACACTCTGTCATAGTCGGCTATGAGGTATTTTAAAGAAGTTGGACAATATTTTAGAATATAGAACTTCATATTTTTATGCAGCATTTTAAAACCATCTTTAAAATTGGTGGCCATTTTACTCACAGACTCATAGACTTTAAGGTCGGAAGGGACCATTTTGATTATCTAGTCTGACCACCTGCACAATGCAGGCCACAGAATCTCACCCACCCACTGCTAGAATAATCCTCTCATCTATATCTCAGATATTGAAGTCCTTGAAACAATGGTTCAAAGACCCTAAGATGCAGAGAATCCTCCTGCTAGTGACCCGGGCCCCATGCCTCAGAGGAAGGCGAAAAACCTCCAGGGCCTCTGCCAATCTACCCTGGAGGAAAATTCCTTCCCGACCCCAAATATGGCGATCAGCTGAAGCCTGAGCATGTGGGCAAGATTTACAAGCCAGACACCCAGAAAAAAGTTCTCTATAGCAACTCCTATCATCCCACCATTGGCCTATTTACCACTGATAGTGAAAGGCCAATTAATTGCCAACATCATGTTATCTCATCAAACCATCCCCTTCATAAACCCATCTAGCTTTATCTTGAAGCCAGATAGGTCTTTTTTCCCACTACTTCCCTTGGAAGGTTGTTCCAGAACTTCACTCCTCTGATGGTTAGAAACCTTCACCTAATTTTGAGTCTAAACTTCCTAATAGCCAGCTTATATCCATTTGTTCTTGTGTCCGCATTGGTATTGAGCTTAAATAATTCCTCTCCCTCCCTGGCATTTATCCCTCTAACATATTTAAAGAGAGCAATCATATCTCCCCTCAGCCTTCTTTTGGTTAAGGTAAACAACCAAGTTCCTTGAGTCTCTTTTCATAAGACAGGTTTTCCATTCCTCGGATCATCCTAGTGGCCCTTCTTTGTACCTGTTCCAGTTTGAATTCATCCTTCTTAAACAGGGGAGACCAGAACTGCACACAGTATTCCAAATGAGGTGTCATCAATGCCTTGTATAACGGCACTAACACCTCCTTATTTCTACTGAAAATACCTTGCCTAATGCATCCCAAGACCGTATTAGCCTTTTTCACAGCCACGTCAAAATGGTGGCTCATAGTCATCCTGTGATCAACCAGGACTCCGAGGTCCTTCTCCTCTTCCGTTACTTCCAACTAATGTGTCCCTAGCTTATAACTAAAATTCTTGTTATTAATCCCTAAATACATAACCTTATACTTCTATTAAATTTCATCCTATTACTATTACTCCAATTTACAAGACATCCAGATCTTCCTGCATGATATCCCGATCCTTTTCTGAATTGGCAATACCTCCCAACTTTGTGTCATCCGCAAACTTTATTAGCACACTCCCACTTTTAGTGCCAAGGTCAGTAATAAAAACATTAAATAATAATGGTCCCAGAACTGATCCCTAAGGAACTCCTCTAGTAACCTCTCTCCAGCCTTACAGTTCACCTTGCAATATGATTCGCTGTAGTCTCCCCTTTAACCAGTTCCTTATCCACCTCTCAATTTTCATATTGATCCCCATCTTTTCCAATTTAACCAATAATTCCCCATGTGGTACTGTATCAAATGCCTTACTGAAATCGAGGTAGATTAGATCCACTGCATTTCCTTTATCTAAAAAATCTGTTACTTTCTCAAAGAAGGAGATCAGGTTGGTTTGGCACGATCTACCTCTTGTAAAACCATGTTGTAATTTGTCCCAATTGCCATTAACCTCAATG
This sequence comes from Pelodiscus sinensis, assembly GCF_052426305.1. NCBI lineage: Eukaryota > Metazoa > Chordata > Testudines > Trionychidae > Pelodiscus > Pelodiscus sinensis. Next base: position 39,576,836 of record NC_143058.1, on the reverse strand, counting down.
TCCCTAACTACTTTCTCCTTCAAAAATTTTTCCAAGACCTTGCATACTACACATGTCAAACTAACAGGCCTGTAGTTACCCGGGTCACTTTTTTTCCCTTTCTTAAAAATAGGAACTATATTAGCAATTCTCCAATCAAATGGTACAACCCCTGAGTTTAGAGATTCATTACATTTTTTTGCTAATGGACGTGCCAGTTCCTTTACTATTCTTGGATGAAGATTATCTTGGCCCCCTGATTTACTCCCATTAAGATGTTCAAGTTTGGCTTCTATCTCTGATTTGGTAATATCTACTTCCATATCTTTAATCCCCTTTTGTTATATTGCCGTTATCCCTAAGCTCTTCATTAGCCTCATTAAATACTGAAGCAAAGTACTATATTTGTTTAGATATTGGGCCATGCCTAGATTATCCTTAACCTCCACTCCATCCTCAGTGATTAGTGGTCCCACTTCCTCTTTTTTTGTTTTCTTCTTATTTATATGGCTATAAAACCTTTTACTATTGGTTTTAATTCCCTTTGCAAGGTCCTACTCAACATGACTTTTAGACATGTTTTGCTGTGTTTTCCCCGGACACCCAGGTTTTAATTTGTGGATCCTTCTTGCTTATTCTCATAGGAAACAAGTCCTTATTCAATAGAAAAATAGTGTTTTATCCTTTTTCCTTTCTAAAGTGAGTTCTACCTTGGGGTTTTTAGTCAACTTGTCAGACATCAATACATTACAATTGTGTTAATGTATAATACTGCAGGAACTCCTGCAAATCATTTTATATTTAGCTTTCGTAACATTGTATATTTCCTGGGTTTTTAAAAACATGGTGTATTTTGGGACTAAATTTCTATACTAGATATTGCCTTTTTTTTAAAAGGCCACTTAACTCAAATTGACTAGTTTTAAGTAATGTGTATGATCTTAGAATCCTGGTCTCTTCAGCGGTCTTTCTGTCTTTATTAAATTCTGCTTTAAAATGTGCGTCGTCATTTTGGAACATTTTCCTGATGAAAATCTGAAGACTGTTGTGAACTCCCGTAAGAATGTGCATGTAGGATGTGGTCCACGTGAGGGCCTGCTGTCAAGGCTTCCCCTACTGGAAAAAAGAAATAATTCCCAGCTAAATCAAGAACGAGAAGGAGAATATTGCCACTGAAGAAATCTCCAAATCCTGGTTCTCTTCATCTCCCCAAATCCTCCATGTGAGGGAATTTGTGCAGACTGGTGAAGAAAAAAGAAAAAAAACCTGTATACCTTTTAAAGGAAATTAACAACTGCTGATTGTGGCGATGGGGATTGGATCAGTGTGGTACAAATAATTTAAAAAAAAGTAAAGAAAAACAGTAGTGCCAGAAATAAACTCCATGGAACACTGCATATCAGGTGATGGGGAAGATGCCTACCTTATTTTTTTGAGATCAGTTGGAAAGAAATTAGCATGGTCATCTTAATGTGTGTCTATCATTTCCTGATAGACAGTTCAACAATATCTCTTGATTGACAATATCAAAGAGAGATGAAGGATCAAATAGTATCATTATCCCCTCTGGGAGGAGGCCATCCATTAGTACAATGGTTCCCAATGTGTGGATTGTGGACCTGTTGTGTCTGTGGTAGTACTGCTGCTTGGGGTGCAGCATGGGCTGAGGGACATGACAGCTGTAGGCACAGCTATATTGTTTGGGGTGGGAGGAGGTTCTGTAAAATTTTAATAGATTGAAAAGGGGTCCATATCCTCAAAGGTTGGGAGCCACTGCTTTAGTACAAGTGCTGTTTTCCTACCTTGGGACTGTCAATGGGATTTTGTTTGCTTTTGAGGCTGGAATGAGATACAGTAATTACTCATTTAACACATGCCCGCTTAAAATGTTTTCGCAATAGCACAATTTTTTTTTTTTAGGGAATGTTTTTCAAATAACACGACCATCCTGAAATAACATGAAAATAATCAAGTGGCAGACTACTTCGCGCGGCAGTATAAGTTGGTGAAAACAGTGGTAATATGCATGAGCAGATGAATACACATGGTCACAGCACTCCTCCGCTCACTCACATGTTTATCTCTGTGTTTTAACAAACCGTGATGACTTGTGTTGCTGGTTATCTTGTGTTGCTAGATATCTAATGTTGGCGTTGATGACCTAGGACCAACAAAACACACCACCACCTGAAACACAACCCGCACCTTTTCCATTATTTTTAATGGAAAAATCGCCCCTGAATAGTACGTTTTCGCTTAGCACGAACATTTTCAGAAACGCATCAATAGTGTTAAATGAGGAATTACTGTATGCACATTGTGTTTCAGAGTATTTGGTAATGATATTTTCTCTGAGGACAATGGGCATCCAGTAGCCTAGGTGGGGGAAGGCTTTGCCTAGCCAAACTGCCAGGCATGGCCGCTCCCACACTCTTCCACCAAAATACCTGCTGTAGATATTCTTGGGATAGAGGGTTGCTGCTCCCAGCACCTGCCCTCCCCCTTCTCTGGGACGGGGAGGCTGGAGTTGCATGCCTTCCTCCCTCTCTGGGGCTGTGGCTGCACTGGGTGCCCTCCTCCTTCCACTGCTCCAGGGCTGGGGATGCACCATGCACCCTCCTCTCTCCCTGGGGCTCCAGGGCTGGGGCTGCTGGGGCCACGCCATGCACCCTCCTCACTCCCCTGGGGCTCCAGGGGTGGGGGGCTGGGGCTGCATCGTGTGCCCTCCTTCCTACCTAGTTCTCTGGGCCAGGGAGGCTGGGCCAAGCTGGTATCCACCTACTCCCCTCCTGGTGGTTGGCATGGGGCGGGGAGAGGTGCATATGTGGCACACAGCCCCAGCTCCCTGTGTAGAGGATGAGAAGGGGGTGGGACCTCAGCAGAAGGGGCAGGGCTGGAGGGGGGACTGGGGGCTTGCCTCCCCCAGCCCTATCTTCACCAACTGTCCATGCTGAGGACCACATGGACTCAATCAACAAGGGGTCATGACATTCTCTGCTGGCTTTGAAGAAAAAGGATGAGTAAGCCTAGGTTGTAAATGGCAGCAAGCACTTTCAATTCATTTAGTATTTCCACATATATTAGTAGACCCTGTTCTGACCAGATAGAAAGTCTTCATGTTTCTCTCAAACATATGTACATCCAGCCCATCTGTTCTTCAGCTGTAAAATTTCATGTTTCACATAACTGACAGACATTATATCATAAAGCAGTGGTAGATAACCTGTGGTCTACAGGCTGCAAGCAGCCCATTGGGGTTCTGCAAGTAGCCCACAAGACATTTTATTTACCATTGCCCATGGGCAGAGTTGCAGGATTCAGCTGGTTTCTGTCTGCATCATTTTTTTTCTCCTCCTGGTATTACTTAAGTGACACACACATAAAGCAAGGAGACATGAAGAGAGGTGCATGCTGATTGCATGCAACCTTGACTGTGAGGGCCATGCGCTTCCTCTGCATCCAAAGTTCCCATACAGTTCAATAGACACAACTACAAATTCTAGGTACACAAGCACAGTTAGCTGCCTTAAAGTAAAATTCATCACTTTCAGAGTTACTCTTTTGACTTTGTACTAATGAGAACTTAAACAGCGCAATCATTTGGTGTGACTTCTAGTGCCAACATAATTATAAGAATTAAAACTGTATAAGCTATTCCAGGTCTGAACACTGAGTGGCACTAGCATAGTACCTTTTGAAATTTACACTGTTCCTCTTTTACATTTCTTTACAATGAATCAAGAGATCAACATTTGTGCTGTCTGACTCAAAACTCATCTCTGTCTTAACTTAGTAGTTAATGAACATGATATCTGATTTCTTGACTTCATGAATAATGGTTATCAAATTGGCACAATCTCAAAAGGGAGTTTATAAAATATGACTAAGGCCTTGTCTTTACACAAGCTGGAACAGAAATAACTGAATAGGTTGTAATTCACCCTTTTAGTTATTTCAGTGCAAATGTCTGTGTGGACACTTAATTCAGATTAAAAGTGTCCTATTTAAATGTAATTTGTTGGAAAAAACAATTCAAATTAAATTGAAAAGGGACACTTTTAACTTAGCTAAGCATACAAACTGTAGAAATAGTTTGTAGGGCTGACTAAATACTGTACTAATGACCTAACCATGAAAAACTTTCATCTAATCTATTATGATAAAGTTAAGATTTAATAACTTTTCTATAGTAGAGAAATCTGTGCATCATACTGTAGAGCTAACAGACCTTGTGAACAGTGGAAGGGATTGAACTTTTGACCTTATCCTCTGCAGCATGAGCTAAAAGCCAACTGCATCTCAGTTAAGGTTGTAGAACAGACTTCACTCTTCTTTGATAGTGGTCTCAGTGATTCTGGGTTACAATATGATGCTCAATAATTCTTAAAGAACTATCATTACACAACTATTTAATATCCATTATCTTAAACTTTATAAATATGATGAACTCTCTCATTTAACCAATACACTTGTTCCTGTTTTGCTCAATGTGAATTTGTTGATCTAATTCTTTGTCGTTGCTTGGTTGACCCATTACCATAATTCTTTTCCCAGAGCAATTATAAAGCATGTTTACCAATTAGAAAAAAGAAATTGCACTGCTTTGAAAATCTCAGAGGATCCGCCAGTAAAATTAAACAGCAACTGTCTTACTACATGTGCCAAACAATATGTCTAGATAGATAAGTTATTTAACCAAGATTCATATAGTTTCATGATCTCCTGCATACTGCTAAGTCTAGAGAATTATTTAGAAATAAAAATATACTTTCTAGTAACCGATGTTGTTGTCTCGTGCTCTGTAACAAACATAATTCGCGTTCATGGCACTGGGGTCTGAAATACTACAGAGGTGAACACAGCATAAATGCTTGCTTAGCAAATGTTTCTATTACCGGGACTCCCTCATTTGGCAACATCTGTGGTCTAGCAGGCCCATGGGTGTTCCTGGACCAAGAAGTACTGGCTGGGAGCCCCAGTAGCAAGAAGACTGGCAGCTTGGAGCCCAACAGGGCTGAGGTCGGCACCGTAGCCCTGGTAGCACAGCAGGAGCTGTGGAAGCCCTAGTAGCTGTGCTGGGGATGTGGCAGTGATGGCAGCTGCGGTGGCAGGGCTGAGGCCAGAGATGTGGCAGCTCCGATAACGGGGCTGGGGCAGAAGGGTTGCCAGGTGTCCGGTTTTGAACCGGACAGTCCAGTATTTGAGCTTTCTATTCGGGAAACAAATTGAGAAAATATAAATGTCCGGTATTTTCTAAATAAGATGTAATGTGGATTGTGATGTTATGTCAAATGTATCCAATATTTTTGTTGAAACCATCTAGCAACCCTAGTTGTCTGGATTGTCAGGGCTGCAGGAGAGAGATCGCTTGATCAGTACCTGTTCAGTTCACTCCCTCTGAGGGTATGTCTACACTACCCCGCTAGTTCGAACTAGCGGGGTAATGTAGGCATACCGCACTTGCAAATGAAGCCCGGGATTTGAATTTCCCGGGCTTCATTTGCATAAGCGGGGAGCCGCCATTTTTAAAACCCCGCTGGTTCGAACCCCGTGCAGCGCGGCTACACGGGGCTCGAACTAGGTAGTTCGAACTAGGATTCCTATTCCGAACTACCGGTACACCTCGTACGGTGTACCGGTAGTTCGGAATAGGAATCCTAGTTCGAACTACCTAGTTCGAGCCCCGTGTAGCCGCGCTGCACGGGGTTCGAACCAGCGGGGTTTTAAAAATGGCGGCTCCCCGCTTATGCAAATGAAGCCCGGGAAATTCAAATCCCGGCCTTCATTTGCAAGTGCGGTATGCCTACATTACCCTCCTAGTTCGAACTAGGAGGGTAGTGTAGACATACCCTGAGACACCTGTATGTCAGCAGACAGGGTACTGGGCTGGATGGACCTTTGGTCTGACTCAGAATGGCCATTTCTATGTTCTTATGCAGCAGCACGGCAGACTAGCATGAGGGGCAGCTGGGGTTGGTAGTGGGTGGGGGGTAGGTAGTCTAGGGAGCTGGTAGCAAGGGACCTCCTGTGGTCCAGCAAATTCCTTCATTGGGGACTGGTCAGATCCTAGGGGTGCCACACCAGAGAGGTCCAACCTGTCTACCCTTAAGAGTTCAAAGATTTCTGAAGTGAAAAAATCATGTGACTGATTTATAAGACCTGATGGTTTTAAAATTGATGCTTTTGGTATCTTCTGATAAATATATCAATTTAATTATAGGAATATTTTCACTCCCAATTTGTGTGATCTTCTCAGGTTGAAAATTTAACCTTAAACACATACAGAAAACTGCAGTCCTCCATTATTGGCTACCTAGGAGGAAGATTGCTTTTACCATCTTGGGAGAAGCTGTCCTCCTATCGCTGTTCTTTTTTCTACATCCTTTTATCCACTCTCCTCAGTTTTCCTGCACACATCTTTCAGTATAGTAATAGAGATGTAGCTGTGTTAGTCTGGTCTTGCTGACACAAAAGACAGGACTATGCAGCTCTTTAAAGACTAACAAGATGGTTTATTAGGTGATGAGCTTTCATGGGCCAGATCCACTTCCTCAGATCAAATTGGGGAAGAAAATTGGCACGACCATATATACCAAATGGATACAATCAAAAAAAGTGAACACATAAAATAGACAGCCCAGATTTTGGAACACAGTGGGGATGGGGGGGAGAGGGTTGATGTCTATGAGATAATGATATTTCCCCAATTATCACCTCAAATATTATCTCATAGATATCAACCTCCCCCCCTCGTCCTCCCTCTCTTCTAAAATCTGATTTGTCTATTTTATGTGTTCACTTTTTTTGATTGTATCCTTTGGTATATAAGGTCGTGCCAATTTTCTTCCACAATTTGATCTGAGGAAGTGGGTCTGGCCCACAAAAGCTCATCGCCTAATAAACCTTCTTGTTAGTCTTTAAAGCGCTGCATAGTCCTGTCTTATCTTTCAGTAAGTCTCTCCTCTTGTCCTGTCTAAATCTTCTTCTCACATCTCTCTCTCTCCCTGCTCTTTAAATTTTTCCTTTTTCTTCAGTCTACTGTGTCCCTTTCTGCCTTCCTCTCATCCTTCTTTCCCTATAGTCATGCTCTGTATCCCCCAGTTTCCCTGGCAAGTCTATTTTAGCCATCTGCTTGAACTGACAACTAGACACCTATGAGGAACTCAGACAAGCCAACAGTTTAGTTTGAACAGGAGACAGGTCTGGAGCAGAGAGGGAAATCTGTGAATCATCCACACACAGACAGTAATTAAATTTGTATTTGTGTGTGAGATTATCCAGAGATAAGGTTTAGAGGGAGAAGAGATGTGGCATCTAAGGGACAGTTTCACATCCAAAAAATGGCTGCTATATCATCGTCGTGGTTGAGGGCAGCATGTCTCTTCAATCTGATTACAAATGATGAGCAGTGATGGCCATTTTTAATAAAGGCAGACATTTTATAGCTTTCTCCTGCCATGAAATATTGCAGTCTGGCTTTTCAGGACTGAGAGAAGCTTGTCAATAGCACTCTTGTTCATGTATTCCAGGGTAGTCAAATTACAGCTATCGAATTCTGTACGCATTCTTCGGTTAAAGAAATTCAGAATTCTATGCCTAAAGATAATTTTACACCTGCAGAGATGTACTCTGTTGTAGACTACTGGTCACAGTGTACAATGTGGGTTTTTTTCCAATCTGTAGGAAGATTGTTGTGTTCAAGAAGCTTTGCTTGCTGAGAGATGCAGTTTCTAAGTGCAATTCTATAATAAATAAAGCTCAGATATGCTATATATTGTACAATTTGAATGCAGTCATAGAGTTGTGGTCAAGCAACTGGTAAACAGAGTGACAGTCATAATATTAATGATGAAAACTGTAATAAAATATAATATATACTACTGTTCAAAAGAGGGAGACTATATCTGAAAGTGAAAATACACTTTAAGCTGTTCTAATATTTAAATTATTCTTTAGTTATGGAAGGCTGTACATTTCACTCTGACATCTGCCTTAAATAGTACCTCTCTGTAATAAAGAAGTATTTTAAATATTCCCCTGTCCAATGAAGAATGACCAGTGCTGCCTCTATCTTTGCTACTTTATTTTCCAATCCCATTTCCCACACCCTGTCACATTAAATAAAAAAATCTCACTTTGAGTGTACATTTTGGGATGCTAGTATCTTTACCTACATTTTTTATTCTGTCGTACATCACTCCAGATGTTTTGTCAGGAAGTCTATATACAATGTAAACAAAACAATATTTACTAGATATTTATCTGTTGTTCTTGTTCAATTTGCACATTACTGACATGTCATCTAGTAACTGTCAAAAATTTACTGGAAGATAAGGCAGCATGAGTGGTTTTCCTGGACTTGCTCCCTGCTCATACTGGATTTTTTACAATACTATCACTAATTGGTGGAGCTAATATCAAAGTGAAAAATGCTAATCAGACATATTAATATAATGCACAGTAAAGTCCTGTACAGTGCAGGACAAGCACTCAAGTTATATCAAGGTACATGCACGTAGGAGTGGAAGAAGTCACAAAATTATACGCCATACCTGTGTTATTTCCACATAAACACAACTGCAAACTGAGTGGCTGTGTCTAGACTGGCCACTTTTTCCAGAAAAGCAGCCGCTTTTCCAGAAAAACTTGCCAGCTGTCTACACTGGCCGCTTGAATTTCTGAAAAAGCACTGACGATCTCATGTAAGATTGTCAGTGCTTTTGCGGAAATACTATGCTACTCCCGTTCGGGCAAAATTCTTTTTCCGAAAAACTTTTGCGCAAAAGGGCCAGTGTAGACAGCAGAGATTTGTTTTCCGCAAAAAAAGCCCTGATCGCGAAAATGGCGATCGGGGCTTTTTTGAGGAAAAGCACGTCTAAATTGGCCACAGACACTTTTCCGCAAAAAGTGCTTTTGCGGAAAAATGTCCTGTCAATCTAGACGTGCTTTTCCAAAAATGCTTTGAACAGAAAACTTTTCCATTAAAAGCATTTCCGGAAAATCATGCCAGTGTAGACGTAGCCTGTGGGGATACAACCCACTAATCTCAGTGTGAGCCACTTTCTTGCAGATATTGACCTCAAACATCAATATATTTCAGAGAACAGAGGGATAGAGCATGTAAGTAAATGCAGTAGAGGTCTCTGTCAATGTATTCGATGAGCAGTATAAAGCCTTAGTTCTTGATTAAGACCGAGGCACTAAAGGTCTGCGCCAAAGGGTCCAACTTTATGGAGTTAGATGAATATATTGGAATATTTAAAAAAACATTCTATTTAAAAAAAATCTTCGTCTAGTCATCACCATTGCAAAGAAAAACCTAAAACTTGAGTAAGCAAGCAGTGATATCTGACTGAGTCTGCAGAAAGACTGAAACAAAATCCCCAAGAGAGGACTCAGTGGGTATGTCTAGACTGCATCCCTCTGACAGCAGAGGGCTGCCGAATAGGCAGATCGACATTGCAAATGAGGCAGGGATTTAAATATCCTGTGCCTAATTTGCATAAAAATGGCCACCACGTTTTGCCGACTCAGCACTTTGTTGGTTAAAAAGTGGCATTCTAGAGGGGGATCTGTTCAGAAAGAAAGCCTTTTTCGACAGATTCCTTATGCCTCCTGCAAGGAGGTTTACATGAGCTGCCAAAAAAGGCTTTCTTTCTTGACAGATCCTCCTCTAGACTGCCGCTTTTGGCCGACAAAGTGCTGAGTCGGCAAAACGCGGTGGCCATTTTTATGAAAATTAGGCAAGGGATATTTAAATCCCTGCCTCATTTGCAATGTCGACCTGCATAATCTGCATCCCTCTGCCGATAGAGGGATGGAGTCTAGACATACCCAGTGGGCGTATCAGACTACCCTAGACTTTCGAAAAAGGATATGCAAATTCTGCAGAATTTGCATATCTTCTTTTGAGCTCACTTTCAAAAGTGGCACTTTTGGAAGTGAAAGTAATTAAGATGCGGTTCTGTTGGAGAAGCCTCCCATTTGTTGACAAGCCGCGTAAACCTCATTTTTTAAGGAAAAGCGACTTGTCGACAAACGGGAGGGTTCACTGACAAAACCGTGTCTTAATTACTTTCACTTTTGAAAGTGCTGCTTTCAAAAGCAAGCTTGAAAGATGATATGCAAATTCCTGTGGTATTTGCATAGCCTCTTTCGAAAGTCTAGCGTAGTCTAGATACGCCCTGTGTGTAAAGTAGGAAGAAAAGAGTGTAATGAGCCCAGTCCATTAATCCAAACTGATTCAAGCAACCAGCTGGGGTAGTGCTAGAAAACTCCTCTACAGCTACCCTGGAGGGAGAACAGGTTCCCATTCCACTGCTTCTCTATTGGAGGACTGTAACAGGGTGTACCAGCTCCACACTGGGGAAACTAGGCTTAATCGGGCTCACTTGGCTGAAGGAGTACAGCGCCACAGCCCTGCTGGGCACGCTCGGACTGCAGCCCAGGTATAAAGGCCTGAAAAGAGGCTCAGTCTGGGTGGGCTGCTGAGGAGGAAAGAGGTACTGCCATGGCTGCTGGAGTCAAACTCCCAGTGGGGTTGGACCAAGAGATCAGCCAGCAGGAACTCAGAGACACTGTTGAGCATCTGGCGGAAGGACCCTGGAAAGATCCTGGTAAGAAATAGCCCAGGACAGGATATTGTATCCCTAGGAGCTCAGCATGTTGCGGTGGGATTCACCACTGAGTGAGCAGTGATCTGTGCCCATGCTCAAAGGGCTCTAGGGTGGGACCAGGAAGAGTAGGGAGGGCTTGGGTCCTCCTGCCCCTTCCTTAATTCCCAATCCATGGGGCCTGTACTCCCTGCTTAAGACTCCGGCCACTAGGCTGCGCTGCCCCAGTGGGAGGTGCTTTTGTTATTGATGCTGGCTGCTAGGCTACACTGCCCCAGAGAGAGGGGCATTTGCTAAGGACTCTGGCCTCTAAGCCACATTGTCCCAGTGGGAAGAGCATTTGTTAAGGCTGCTAGGCTGCAATGCCCCAGCAGGAGAGGCGTTTGTTAAGGACTCTGCCTGGTAAGCTACACTGTCCCAGTGGGAGGATTTTTTGTTATTGACATTGGCTACTAGGTCATATTGCCCCAGCAAGAGGGGTGTGAGTTTTGAACTGTAGTTGAGTTCCAGTTTGCACGGGGTTGGGACATGGTTCCAAGAAACCCAGGGATGCAACAGCTGCCCCTGAGGGAAGGAAGAGTGCATCACCCCGCAACACGTGGTGGAGAATGTAGGCACTTTAACATGATCCTACCCCTGATATAAGGGGAAGAGTGAGCCACAGGAAGAGATTGAGAGAAGCAACTAGGAAAAAAACTGGGTTCCAGCAAGTTTTTTGAATGGTTACTGGAGAACCAGCAGAAATAGGCCACCCTTCAGCAACAGACTCAGCTGCTCTGACAGCTGGCTGCCCAACAGCAGTGACAGGCAACACAACAGCAGGAACAACAGCAGCTGCTGCCATGAGTTAGTCACTCAACAGCAGGCCCAGCAGGAGCAACTGATCCAGTAGATGGCTGCTCTGTCACGGTCTGTGCCGGCTCCTGTCCCCCACTCGGCAGAAGACAGAGTTGGGGGTAGTATATTGAGGGTTCCCACATACCTGATGCAGATGGGTCCCAGGGATGATCTGTCGGTATAACTGGTTGCCTTCAAGAGGGTCACCACTGCCATCCAGTGGCCAGCAGAACACTGGGCCACCATCCTTGCCCTCTATTTGATGGGAACTGTCCAAACGGCCTTCTGGAATTTAGACCCCAAAGAGGAGCTGGAATACCTCAAGGTGAAGGCAGCCATACTACACCAAGCCAGGATGTGTCCAGAGATGTACCACCAATGGTTACGCCAGGAAAGGTTCCCTCTGGGGGACAGGCACCTGGGCTGTAGCGCAGTGGATCTGAGACTTGTGCTGGTGATGGTTGGAGCCCAAGCAGTGGACTGGGGCACAAGTACCAGAGACAGTGTCCTGGACCAGTTCCTGCAGGTCCTGTCAAAAGGCAGCAAAGAGTGGGTGCTCGAAAACGCTCACTTCAGAAGTCTCCTTAATGGAGAACTATATGGCAGCTGAAGAGCTAGCAAAGTTGGACTGGAAAGCGAGTAATGGCAAGTATGTTGGCCCTAGAGAGTAGACACAGGTTCATGGTCCTCCCACACTGGGCCACCTCGATGACCAAGGGCAACCCAGGTAAACGAACCCATTAGGGGCACCCTGGCCCAAGGAGAGACAGACCCTCCAATGGATTGGGAAGCTCCCCCCAGGAGACGCCTCTGATAAAGCAAAGCAGGGATAGCTGTTACCAGTGCGGCCAAGAGGAAATGTCCCCTCATGGATTGCACTTAAGGGCAGGTACTGGGGGCGGGGCGGGGCGGAGGGCCTGAAAGAGAGATGCAACCAAGATAGTGGTGCCTGTCAAAGTGAATGGAACACGCACCACTGCCCTAGTAGATTCTGGCTGTAGCCAGACTATTGTACGAGTGGGCGTGGTGCTGCTGTGTGACCAACAGAGTGCCATGGTACAACTACAGTGCATCAATGGGGATGTGAGGTCCTATCCAATGGCCTGGGTGACACTAGGACCCATACTGCAGGAAAGATGGCGTTAAGTTGTGGCTCCAAAACTGCCCTACCCAGTGATCCTAGTGTAGTATTGGCCCGGTTTCACCGATCTGTTGTGAGAGGGAAGCACCTGATCCACGAGCATAAAGGCAGCCATGCTTACTCGTAGAGCACTGATAGGCAGACTACAGGCTGATGACCCAGGTGAAGGACCCTTGAAACTCTGTGCCCCCCAGACCCGAATCCAGCCCAATAAGGGCACCGGTGTAACCCAAACTGGTAGAGTTGGAGCTTGATAGGGATTTCCTCCAAGAGCAGAGGAACAATCCAAGCCACGACTGGAAACAAACGGGGATATGGCGCTCTGTCAGCCCCAAGGACCCTAGTTCAAGATATGCCAGGATCTTCTTTACCACCTAGCCCAAGATCCCCAAACCCAAGCCAACATTTGCCAGCTGCTGGTCCTGTGACAGTTCTGACAGGGATTGTTATGTTTAGCACATTCAGTACCCTGGGCAGGACACCTGGGATGAGAGATGACACTATGGAGGAAAGCATGGTGATTCTTCTGGCCCAGAATCCACCAAAAAGTCTGCAATTACTGTGCATTGTGCCCTGAATGCCAGAAGACCAGCACCATGGGGGTCCCTGGAGCCCCATTAGTACCCTAGCTGGTAGTAGAGACCCCGTTTGAGTGGATTGGACTGGATCTAGTGGGCCCGCTAGAAAGGAGTGGTGCAGGACATACGTATATTTTAGTAGTGGTGGACTATGCCATGCAGTCCCCTGAAGCAGTCCCCTTGTGAATGGCCACAGCCTACACCATTGCTGAGTAACTTCTGAAAATATTCTTCAGGGTGGGACTGCGTTGAGAAATACTTACAGACCAAGGGACAAATGTGACATCAAAAATCATGGCAGAGTTGTGCCATTTATTGAACATCAGCGCTCTCAGGACTTCGGTCTCCCACCCTCCGACAGAAGAGTTGGTGGAGTGATTCAGCAAGACTCTGAAGTCAATGCTCTGAAAGTTGTGGAAGACAACCCCCAGTACTGGGATAAGATGCTTCCTTCACCACAAACATTAGGGCAGAAAGTTCCCCAGGCTTCAATAGGTTTCTTGCTCTTTGAACTTCTCTGAGTGACATTCCCAGGGGATTCTGGACCTTGTGCAGGAGACCTGGGAGGAACAAGAGACTCATGCTCCAGGGTCAGTGCAGTACATTTTATGACTCAGGGAACGTCTGAGTGAATTAAGCCATTTAGTCAGGGAGAATCTGAAGCAAGCTCAGAAAATCCAAGCTGCCCAGTACAATCTCAGGGCAAAGACATGGACCTTGCAGCTCAGAGATTGGGTGTTGCTACTACTGCCCTCATGTGAGTAGAAGCTGCTAGCGAAGCGGCAAGGACCATTTTAGGTGACTCAAAAGGTGATTATGAGGTGCAGCTACCAGGACAGTGGAGAGAGACACCAGTCTATCATTTCAATCTCCTCAAGGCTTGGAAAGAGTGACAGGCCCCAATGATTACTCTGTACTGTTCCCAGAACCAGAATTGGGACTCTTAGCAGAGGGAGTCTTGGAGTTCCAACCTGTTGACATTGGATGAGAACTCAACCCTGAGCAGCAAGAGCAGCTGCATGAGTTAATAACTGACTTTTCACATGTCCTATCAACTAAGCCCGGGAATATGACCCTGATAACTCACCATATAGCCACCCTCCCAGGCCAGAAGGTAAGAGGCAACCATTCATTGCCCACTCTCCTGAAAGATGTGGAACACAGTACGGGAGGAGCTGAACCAGATGTTAGCTCTGGGCATAGTGGAAAAGCCCAAAGTACTGGTTCCCAAACCCAATGGGACGGTCAGATTCTGCATGGACTTCACAAAGGTGAATGCCATATCATGATTTAATGTGTACCCGATACCTCATGTAGATGAGCTGCTTGAGCGATTAGGCTAAACATATCCACACTCAACCTTAACAAAGGCTACTAGCAGATCCCCTAACACCAGTGGCAAAGGAGAAGATAGTGTTTCCAATCCCCTTTGGGCTATTTCGGTTTACCACAATGACTTTCTGCATGTATGGAGCTACAGCCACCTTTCAGCGACTAATGAACCAAGTGCTGAGCTTATGCAGCCACCTACATCAACAACATCGTGGTCTACACTGGCAGTTGGGCAGAATACCTACTGCACCTCCCCCAAGTTCTGCAAGCCTTGGCAAAGGCGGGTCTCACTGCGAATCTGGCCAAATGCCATTCGCGCCAGCACGAAGTGAGCTATCTGGGCTACACAGTCTACAGTGGACAACTCTGGCCACTGACAGACAAAGTGCAAGTGCTGCAAGAGTACCCCACTCCAACAACAAAGAAGCAAGTATGGCAGTTCTTAGGGCTAGCGGGATACTACCGTCACTTTGTATGGAACTTTGCCACCCTAGCTGTCCCACTAACTGACCTCATGAAGAACCACTGGTCTCAGTGAACAGAATGGTCAGAGGACTGCAAAGTCACCTTCCAGACCTTGTAGGAGCGGCTGACCTGGGAACAGGTGCTCATCCAGCCTAACTTCACTAGGCTGTTTATCCTTCAGACAGATGTCTCGGAGGTCAGTCTCTAGGAGCAGCGTTATCCCAAGAGGTAGGAAGTGAAAAACACCCTATTCTGTATCTGAGCTTTAAGCTGTTAATCACGAGAGGGTCGGTACTCCACAATAGAAAAGTAGGCTCTTGTGGTGAAATGGGCTGTGGAGGCCCTGAGGTATTACCTCTTGGGAAGCCAATTCACACTGGTCACAGACCATTCACCACTAAAATGGTTCCATACCATGAAAGACACCAATGCGTGAATCATGCACTGGTACCTGTCACACAAGCCCTACGCTTTTCAGGTGGTGCTCTGGCTAGGGAAGGCCCATGCTAATGCTGACTTCTTTTCATGGTCTGGGGAGGATAGTGAAGGGGCATCCCCCCAGGAATCCCTTGTAAGGGGGAGGGTGTGTGATGGGGTGTACCAGTCTTGCCCTAGGGAAGCTAGGCCTAACCAGGCTCACTTGGCTGAAAGATTCTTACCTGCCATAGCCCTGCTGAGCATACGCAGACTGCAGCCCAGATATAAAGGCCTGGAGAGAGGCTCAGTCTGGGTGGGCTCCTGAGGAGGAAGGAGGGACTGCCATGGCTCCTGGAGTTGAACCACCAGTGGGACCGAACCAAGATACCAGTCAGCAAGACCCCAGATGCACTGCCGAGGATCTGGAGGAAAGACCATGAAAGGAATCCAGTGGAGCTTGGTAGGAAGTAGTCCATGGCAGAAGATTGTATCTCAAGGAGCGTGGCGTGTTCTGGTGGGATTCCCCTCTGAGCAATCAGTGAACCGCAACTCT
The DNA here is from genome assembly GCF_052426305.1 of Pelodiscus sinensis. Taxonomy (NCBI): domain Eukaryota; kingdom Metazoa; phylum Chordata; order Testudines; family Trionychidae; genus Pelodiscus; species Pelodiscus sinensis. The sequence continues at coordinate 39,560,921 of NC_143058.1, read as the reverse complement.
GCTCATAGGGCCCTGGGCTGGGATCAGTAGAGTAGGGAGGACTCGGGGTCTCCCTATCCCTTTCTTAATCCCCAACCAGTTGGATCTGCGGATTAACACTCTGGCCGGTAGGTTTGTGTTACTGACTCTGGCTGCTAGGCTGCACTGCCCCATTGAGAGGGGTGTTTGCTAAAGACTCCGGCTGCTAGGCCACATTGCTCCAGTGGGAGGGGTGGGAATTTAGAACTGCAGTTGAATTCCAGTACGCACAGGGTTGGGACATGGTTCCAAGAACCCCAAGGATGCAATAGCTGCCCCAGGGGGAGGGATGAGTGCATCACCCCGCAACAAGGGTATAGCCACAATAGTCTCAATACAATGATGTACCTAAAGCACACCGATTTCCTTCATCTGACTCTTCATAGCTGTGACAGGGGGACTCACCCCCACACTCCCGGCCTTAGGAGCCGAGGCCCCGCACCCTGCGCGGACAGTTAGCTGGCACCGGGAGTCCGACACGGCGGGGCAGGCTGCAGAGCCGGGGAAAACCGGCACTGGCGGCGCACAGGCGGCATGGGCGATAGCCGGCGGATGCTAGGACCTAGGAGCCCAGGGGCAGCCCAAGGAGGGGCGGGGACCGGCAGGATGCTGAGCGGGGAATTCAAAAGGGCGGAGGGAGGGGCAGGAGATGGGGGGAGGCCCGGGGAGATTCTGCTCTCAGCCTCCTCTGCAGGACCTGAGAAGAACCCTGCCGGAGGCAGTGCTGTGCCAAGAGCCAGAGGTGAGGCAACCAACGCGGGCGGCCAGCCCGGAGAGGAGTGGGACGGAGCGGAGCGACCCAGTGTCGGTGGCGGTCAGCAGACAGACAATCGGGAACGGCGGTCCGGAGATCCGGGCTCCGACCGAAGCGGCCAGCGGGTCCAGCGAGCTCGTTGGGAGTCGACCGCAAAGAGTGGACCGTGGGAACGGAGAGGTAGAGGCGGGGAGCAGAGGCGGTTCGGGGCCGAATGGGGCAAGGGCCCATGAACTGGGGGCGCCCCGTGACCCCTGATGGACAACCCGGCTACACTAGCCAATAGAAAAGAGAGATGGAAAAGCCTTGCTCATGTAATCTAGTCCATTCCTCCACCAATGCAGGATTGTTTTCTGCAGTATATTCTTGATAAGCTGTAAATTCCTGCCATGATTAGGCTTTAGCCAACATGCCATATAGACTGTTCTAATGTCTAAGAAACCTATTGGGAAAATGTTCCTGAGATTCAACCTATGTTTATCCTTACTCACTTCATCTTGTTTATATTCCCTTCCACTAAAAACAAGCAACCCTGTTGGGCTATGTCTACACTGGCAGGTTGTTGCCCCAGAGATATGCAAACGAGGCTAAGCGTGAAATATTGCTGAGCCTCATTTGCATACGAAATGAGCAGCCATTTTTGCAGAACAGGCTCTTGTGCTAGAAAGAGATGTCTACACTGCCCCTTCTTGCGCAAGAAAAACCCTCTTGCGCAATGCTGTTTTTCCTGAAAATAATCAGCGTAGCAGCATTGTGCAAGAGGGTTTTTCTTGCGCAAGAAGGGACAGTTTAGCCAGCTCCTTCTAGCGCAAGAGCCTCTTCTGCAAAAATGGTGGCTCATTAGGTATGCAAATGAGGCTCAGCAATATTTCATGCTTAGCCTCATTTGCATATCACTGGTGCAAGATCGCGCCAGTGTAGACATAGCCTAAGTTCTTAGGGCCATGTTGCATTTTTTTTCAAGGAAAAATCCATGAAAGGAAAACTGAGGTACTTGTTACCCCAATAATATTCTCACTGGAGACCACCCAGGGTTACACTAGTATGGGTTTATTTCCACTAGGTAAAACTAAAGAGGAGAAAGCAGCCGCCCATTCATTTCTTCCCTCAGGCACTCACACATTTACATAGACATATGGGTTGCAGAAGGAGCCAAAGCATGTGGCTCCTGGAGGGTCTGTCTGCTCATCATGGCTGGGGAAGCTGGTCAGGAGGAGAGACACTGGAGAAGAGCTTCTCAGGAGCAGGGGAAGGGAAAAAAGAGAGTCTCACATGTGCTCCCTCTCCTTATAGTGTGTCTGAATGGCCCCTATGATTCATTCACCTCTTCATCAGGGAGCATGCCCAGACTTCCCTTTATCCAGCAAGGAGCATGCCCATACTGTGATGACTCATTGAAATGTGCTCCATTGTTCCAAGCCTTCTTCAAACACACTCACACTCTCTCTCCATTCACCCAGGGGAGAATGCAGTTTAGGGAAAGTTACAAGCAAGATGGCTGAGAGTTACAAAGATTACAAAGTTTGACAAAGATCACAATGAGTTGCAGTTTAAAACCTTAGACCTTACAGTTTGGTGTAGCTTTAGAAAATCCATGTATATAAATCAAATAAGCTCAGGTGGAGGCTTTTTTATGCAACAGTACTCATTTCAGAATGTTCCCAAAGCTCATCTATAGTGGGGAGAGGACACTTGTTTTTCATAGTGGAATTAGCAGATGGTTCTGAAGATCCTGGAGCATCTATGAGAGGCTCCAAGTCAACACCACCAGTTCTGCAGCCCTCTCACAGAACCTTTATAAATATGGTTCTGCAGGGGAGATTTTAAAACGCTGCAGTATGACTTGCGAGGTTAGAGGGAAAGATGACCATTATTCTCTGTTTGCACTAGCATGTCCATTTACACGTTATCCAAATATTCATGCTTTATATTATTATGCTTTAGAGGACAGGGTGATAATTCAAAATGAGCTGAACAAACTAGAGAAATGGTCTGACGTAAATAGGATGAAGTTTAATAAGGACAAATGCAAAGTACTCCACTTAGAAAGGAACAATCAGCTTCACATCTACAGAATGGGAAATGACTGTCTTGAACGGAGTACTGCAGAAAGAGATCCAGAGGTCATAGTGGACCACAAGTTAAATACGAGTCAACAATGTGACAGTTTCAAAAAAAGCAAACATGATTCTAGGATGCATTAACAAGAGTGTTATAAGAAAGATGACAAGAAACCATTCTTCCACTCTACTCTGCGCTGATTAGGCTTCAGTTTGAGTATTGTGTCCAGTTCTGGGCACCACATTTCAAGAAAGATGTGGAGAAGATCCAGAGTAGAGTGACAAAAATGATGAAACATCTAGAAAACATGAGTTATGAGACTAGGCTGAAGGAATTGGGCTTGTTTAGTTTGGAAAAGAAAAGACAGCAAGGAGACATGATAGCAGTTTTTAGGTATAAAAAGGGTGTAACGGGGAAAGGGGGAAAATTGTTCTCCTTGGCCTTGGATGATAGGACAAGAAATAATGGGCTTAAACTGCAACAAAGGAAGTTTAGTTTGGACATTAGGAAAAACTGCCTAACTGTTAGGGTGGTTAAATACTGGAATAAATTGCTTAGGGAGGTAATGGAATCTCCATCATAGTAGATATTTAAAAGCAGGTTAGACAGACATGTATCAGGGATGACATAAACCATTCTTGGTTCTGCTGTGAGGGCAGGGGAATGGACTTGATAATCTCTTGAGGTCCCTTCCAGTTCTATGATTATATGTTTTTTACATTGAAATGAAAAAGTGGATGTTAAAATGTATTTATTTTGGTAAATGTGTAATCAGCCATTACATGCTTACATGCCAGGGAGGAGGTGGATCTGTGGGAGCTGCTGTGCATAAAAAGCTGACTTTTAGGGCTCACAGGTACACTTTCACATCCTTATTATTAATAGTGTGTTTAATGATACAGGACTCTATTCAGTGTAACTGTAAACTGGGTTGAAATTTTGTTCTGTGCATTCAACAAAACAATTTCACAATGATTAAATGTCTCTTAATATTTTTTGAAAAACTGAAGTGGAAAGTAGCTCACAATGATACTGTCAGTATTCAGGGAAAGTGACAAGAAGTTCCTAAGAATGGCACTTTTTACTCTCTCACCATGTTTGGCAACTTTAATTGCTAAACTGTAGCAACTAACCTGGAAAATACACATTTTATACTTTTGAAAACTGGAAATGCAAATAAGAATATGGGTATTAAGGACTGAAAATGTTTATTAGCAATCATAAGTGGGATTACAAAAGGTGGGGGGCGGCGGAAGAGGTACTGAGCTGTGAGAGAGAAAAGAATCAGTTGGTTTTAAGTAACATTTTGCAATTCACTTGCAAGGGGCAGGTGCATAATTTTCTTTAGCAATAATAGTTTCCTTCGTTGTATAAATCACTAAACGCAGCTCATTACCTGCAACAAGGGAGTATAAATGCTATATGTTTAAAATCCCGTTTTGTCCTCTTATGTTTTTTCTAGGTTTCGAATCCTGATTTTCTCCCGCTGCCCTCACTGCCTTTTAACACAGTCGCGTCTTCTGCTTGAAGCTCTATGTTCAGCCCCTCTGTCTCTGGCACCAAGTTTCTCCTGCCATGCCCGGCCTTCGAGGGAGACAAAGCCAGAACTCCGTTGTCTGTTTGCTTCCTTTCCAGTCCTCTGCCTTTCACATCTCCTCCCTCTACCCCCCTACCTCTCCCCCCAACGCTAAAGCCCAGCAACTCCCCTCCCCACAGATCGGGCTTTCCAACAGAGCGGGAGCAGCAAACCTAACCTCGAAGCCGGATCGTTTGCTCTGGAACAACCCCCCCCCCGCCGGGCTTTGCTGCATGAGGAGCCAACGCCCAGCCAAGGGCGGCTCCTGAATCGCGACTCCTCGCGCGCTAAGTGCATCTCCTCCTGCAGCCTCCTTCCCCCTGCGGGAGGAGGGGCGGGCCGCTAACGGCCTTTGTTTGCCATCACCCCCCGGGCTCCGTAGCCCCATAAAATCCCTGGCGACACCCACCCCCCTCCCCACGCAGCTGCACCGCTCCCTCGGCTCCATGCAGACGCGCTTCCACCAGCTCGCCAGAGACCTGGCCTCCCCGCGCCCTTTGCAACACCGCTTACCTCCGCCCGCAGCAGCCCTCGAGAGCCAGTCACGCTCGGCGCCCCCCCCCCGCAGCACACTCTGGACTTACAGCGTCCGGGTGCTGCCCCCGTGATAGGCTACACAGCGGCCCTGATGCCGGAGCGCTCCTTGTAGCCATCCAGCCGCCTCTTCCTCCCCCCCCAACATAGACCCCTGGACTCCTGCCTCATCTCCCCTCCCCAACCCCCCTGCTTTGCCAACTTTCCACCCCGCGGGGCTGCAGCGCCTCGCCCCTGCCGCGCCGACTCCCCCGGCCCGGAGAGCCCGTCCCGGCGACACAAGCTCTTGCATCGGACCCCACGTGCCCGCGGAGCCCAGGGCGCCGCTGCAGTGGCACAACGTGCTACCGCACCCTTAGGGCGGGCGCTTGGGTCCGGGTCCTGCGCCCCACGCCGCCTCCCCCCGCGCTTGCCGCGCCCGCCCAGGGCACCGGCGCTCGGCTTTCCCCGGGTGGGGCCGCGGCAGCAGCTCACGTGGGGCGGGAGGGGCGCCGCTGGTGCTGCCGAGACGGGCGCGGTTGTTTTCATTCACCGGGGCTCGCTCTGTCGGCTGGGGCTGGCGGGCAGCTGTGCGTTCCAGCCGGCAGCTAGCAGACACGCGGGAGGGAAGCGGCAACAGGGGGCTCAGGGGAGAGAAAACAGCAGCAGCCGGCTCCTGCATTTCAGAACCAGACCAGTTCCTGGGCATGGCCGCAAGTAAGTGCTTTCCCCTCTTGCTGTGTTTGGGGGGTGGCCGGGGCTGAACTCTCAGCCGCCCAAGCGTGTACCGGGAGTGAGCTTCCGCGTCTTCCTCAGTTGGTAACATGCCCGGGGCTGCTGCGGTTAGCAACCAATGTGCGCGCTGTAGTATTCGCTGTCATGGATGTAGTAGCGCCCATCCCCGTAGTATTTCGATACTCTCCATACACACGGATGTTTAAAGATTTTTTTCTGCTCCGTATCACATCGGTTTCTCTGAGCTCCTGAGCAGAGTAACTTCCCTCCCTTAAAATGCCCTTAGTCTGCTCTTCAAAAGTGTTTCCTAGAAGTTCCTGTGAAATTATAGTTTGCAACCCTGGAGGCTTGCATGAGATGTTGGTGGAGAATTCTCCCCTCTCCTTATCAGGCTCCGTTGGGCTGCTATTTTGTAGTAACCTTGTTTACTGGAAGATTCAAGGCACGTGGACAGAACAGTAATGGAGAAATATCTGAGCAACGATGGGAAGGACGACAGGATATGGTCTCCAATTACCTTCTTTGCCAAGGAGTTGCAGGAGTAGCTCTCCTGTAAATTATCCTTAATATTCCATCCAGGTCCACTTCCCATGTCAGCCTCAAAAGTTTATTTGCTGTCCTATCCTGTGGCATTCAACAGGTTTGAGTCACGTACCTAGGTTTGTTTATAATGATTTCTGCATAAATAAGAAAAATGCTTAATTTTTGCAAACAATCATAATATCCTCATTGGGTAGACAAGACGCATTGTGTGAACATCTATAACACAGAAGCACAACTGATTTAAGAGAAGCCATCCATTGGAATATGCTTTGTTGCATATTCTTTCATATAGAAAAGTCCCAAACTAGGGTTTTCCTTTTAGTTTTAAGAACTTTCTATATTACATTTCTTTCCATTAAAATATCTCACTTGAGATGGAACAATTATTAGATATGAGTTTTAATTGGAGTAGGAAATGCAAGAAAAAAAGAAAACTAAGTAGGACTATAAGGGATATCTTACCCAAAGCTTTCTTGTATTAGAGTAAAAATGTTATAGATAACATGCCCATGAGGTCATGTTAAAGAGCTCAGTACTTAAATGAATTACTGTAATAATATGCATTTATCATATAAGGTGCCAAGCACTGGGTGTTATCAAGGTGTTTTTTTCTTTCCTGCTTCTTCAGTCACTCTTCACAGGTAAGAAGGGTGAAGCTGATTTTTCAATCCCAGCTCACTAGAGTAAAAGTTGCATCATCTACTGTCAGCTAAAGAAGTTGTTGTGAAACTGAAACATTCTTTTCTGGTCACAAAGTCTAATAAAATATGTTCTTGCCCTTTTTTGACAAAAGCAAAACTTGGATAATTCCTCCCCCCAAAAAGTATTCATCTTTGGTTTTCTGTTTAAATTTTGGTGAAGCGTTCTACCCTGCTTCAAATTCTAGATACCACTGTGCCAGTGCATTCAGGCCCTGGCTGAAAAGGTGTGAGAGAACTCTGTAGCATACAGCATATAGAAATTCTCAGAAGCCTGGGGTATGCACAGGCTGCTCCAAGTTTTTCTGGGCATCATATTGGCCCCATCTTTTCTGATGGTGCAAAAATGGTTTAAAGCTGGGGTGGGGAGCCTTTTTTTGGTTCAGGTGCCGCTGACCCACAGAAAAATAAGCCAGGGGCTGCACACAAGTGAGAAAAAGAAAAAGAAAAAACCCAGTCCTCACTGATGTGGCCCCTGACTGAGAGCGAAAAAAACACTTCCCACATTGCCCTCACACCAGAGCCTGGGGAGGGGGCCAAGCTAGTAGATTTTGTGAGCTCCAGCCCTGCAGTGGAGGAGGGGGAGTGCCACCAAGGCTCCCCAATGCTAGGGAGGAGCCCTGAGCCTTGGGGGCCAGAGGGATCTAGGCAAGGTGGGGGCTGCATCTCCCGGGCCTGAAGTTCTCCACCCCTGGTTTAAAGCCATCTTTGTCCACCCCTAGTCTCTGGAATGCACCTGTACATGCTAAGTCTCTAGGAGGACAAACTCACAACAACATTCTTTTGCTTTTTTTCCTGTAACAGTTTTTAAAAATTTCTATTAATTTTCCCTTAAAGGGATGTTGTCAGGTAAAACTTGTGCAAAAACCTTAGATTTTCGTAAAAACAAGCTTTTTCTAAAACTAGGACTAATAGAATTGGGTCCAGGAATGTCTTAAAAATACAACAAAAAGGCTTTTAAAAAGATTGAATACTTCTCTGTGGTGTTTGCCTCTGAAATATTGCAGGGTGGAGTACCAGACAGTGAAATGGCCTGCATTGATTTTCATTTGTACAAGCTGAGAGAAATGCAAAAAATGAATAACATGAGTAGTAAGCAGGACACTGGATTTAAAAAAAAAACACCTTTCAATTTTGATAATCTAAGGTAGTGTAGCAACAGTTGTAATAACATTCGCTACTTCTAGACTGGCATGATTTTCCGGAAATGCTTTTAATGGAAAAGTTTTCTGTTAAAAGCATTTTCGGAAAAGAGCGTCTAGATTGGCACAGACACTTTTTCACAAAAGCACTTTTTGCGGAAAAGCATCCGTGCCAATCTAGATGCGCTTTTCTGCAAAAAAGCCCCGATCGACATTTTCGCAATCGGGGCTTTTTTGCGGCAAACAAAGCTGAGCTGTCTACACTGGCCCTTTTGCGCAAAAGGACTTTTGCCTGGATGGGAGCAGCATAGTATTTCCACAAAAGCACTGACAATCTTACATGATATCATCAGTGCTTTTGCGGAAATTCAAGCGGCCAGTGTAGACAGCTGGCAAGTTTTTCCTGAAAAGCGGCTGGTTTTCCGGAAAAACTGGCTAGTCTAGACACAGCCATTGTGTTTTAAAGTATGTTTAAGTTGTCAATGGCCTTTGTAAGGACAGGAGGTATTGCCTGATTTGAGTGACTATTTGTTATTGATTATACTGTACTAAATTGTAAGGTTTTCCAGTTAGTCTCAGATTTAAAGGTTCCAGTCCCAGAATCAGGCACAACAGAATTAAGTTCACCATCTGGTTTGGAACCCCAATGCCTACAGTAGAGATGACACGCACACTTGAGGATGAGACAAAGCTTTAGTAATACTTTTATTAGCTTAAGTTATAAAAACATTTCAACCCAAATGAAGGCATAGCTACCACGTGGTATTAAGATAGTACAATAATAGAATACTAGAATTGTAAGGGGCATCAAGAGATCATCAAGTCCAGTCCTCTGAACTCACAGCAGGACCAAGCACCACCTAGCCTAGACCATCCTTGACAGGTGTTTATCTAACATGCTCTTAAATATCAGAGGGGTAGCTGTGTTAGTCTGGATCTGCAAAAGCGACAAGGAGTTCTGTGGCACTTTATAGACTAACAGATGTATTGGAGCATAAACTTTCGTGGGCAAAGACCCATTTCATCAGATGCATGTAGTGGAAATTTCCAAAGGCAGGTATAAATATGCAGGCTAGAATAAGGCTAGAGATACTGAGGTTAATTCAGTCAAGAAGGGTGAGTCCCACTTCTAGTAGCTAATGTGGAGATGTCCAGGTTAGAATCCTCTCTTGCACCCATACCCCCTCCCGAACTCTGCTTCCCAGTCTCTTGCTCCAAGTCACAACCCTTTCCTTCACCCAAACTCGCTCCCAGACCGCACATTCCCTCTTGCACCCCCATCCCTTACTCTGGATCCCTTCTGCACCCAGCCTCCATCCCAGACTCTGCACCTCTGCCATTAATATCCTAGAAGAGTGCGTCCCTTGTCCACTTACCTGATTCTTGGAGTGCCTTCCCCCCATCAAAAATTAGTCTCCACCTCTGCCCTAACACATCCGCTTCTTCATTCAGGTCCTTGTACATATCTGTTTTCTACCACCCTTCCCTATAGTCACACACTCTCCTCCTGGACCCATGCAGCCCCGTTCACTGTCTTTCTGAGCTGCTTGAACTTCAGCATCCTACACCAGAGGAGCCACAGAAAAGGAAAATAGCTGCATGTCCAAAGTGTCAGGGAATAATGGAGATGAGGGTGGACAGTATGCACATCCCAGCTTCATGGGTGTGAGGAGGAAAAAGGGCTGTATTTAGAATAGGGGACTATGTTAGGGAGGCTGATGTTTAAGGTCTCTCTCTGAGCTCCTACATCAGCTACCCTAATTGTGTTGCCCTCATTGCTGACTCAGCCAGTGCTATGGGGAACCTTTCGAACACTGATAACCAAGTTAGTGTGCAGTCATGGCATCTTTAAAGAACACTGATAATTAGATGATATGGTTCTATGAAAGAGAACCCTTAATACAGCAGTACTTAGTCTCCCTCATTCTCCCTCACACATGTCAGCCAAAATAATTTACATGGAAATTAGCTATAGAATAAGGGCCATGACTGGCAGAATTACTGCTTATGGCATATTGACCCTGCATAAGTGACCTGAGTTCTTGTATCTGGTTGTACAGACAGGGCAGAACAACAATTGCAAATAACATCTTAATGATGACATAATTTCTTCTAGTGCACTGTGTGAGATTTCAGAGATTTAACAAGATGGAAGACTTGTGGGGTCTGTGTACATCATTTCTTGCTTGACTTGGGACATAAGTCTTTTGCTGAATAGTAAATTTCTTAAAAGACCCCTTTAATTTTAACTAAACTAGGTAATGAATTTAATTGAAAAATATCCGAAGAGTCATTCAGGACTCAGAGTGATATTTTTGGGAGAATCAGCTGTATTTTTCACATAACAAAGAAATCTAAACTCTTTGGCTGTGTCTACACTGGCACGATATTGCGCCAAAGCGGCCGCTTTTGCGCAAAAACTTGTTTCCTGTCTACACTGGCAGTATGTTCTTGCGCAAGTAAACTGACGTTCTACTGTATAAAATCAGAGCTTCTTGCGCAAGAGCTATGATGCCCCCGCTCAGGAATAAGCCCTTTTGTGCAACTGTTCTTGCTCAAGAAGGCAGTGTAGACAGGCAACATGAATTTCTTGCCCAAGAAAGCCCTATGGTTAAAATGTCCATCAGAGCTTTCTTGCTCAAGAGAGCAAGGCACTACACTGGCATGGATGCTCTTGCGCAAAAGCACATGCCAGTGTAGACGCTCTCTTCTAGAAGAGTTTTTGGACAAGAACCCTCTGCAAAAGAGTTCTTGCTCAAGAAGCTGCCAGTGTAGACATAGCCTTAAAGTACAAAAACTCAATTCAATCTTTACTATGGGAGTTGCACTAGCTGACTAGCACATCCATAATGACATTTGAAGATGATCTCTGCAATCACATCCTAAGTCTCTTGCAACTTTTCCCAAGCTAATGCTTTGGACATTTTGTTTTTGTTGATTTAGTGAAAAATGCTGGGGCTTTTCTATATGATAAGAATCCATCACAGTCAATTTATTTAGCATGAACATCTAGCCAAGCAATGGCATCTTCAGTTCCATGATACAGTTCAGTTAGACCACTGCTGAATCTTGTTAGCAGGCATTCATTGACAATGTGTGCTGTCATCTGTGTTGCATGGCAGCTGCACGAAGGGCTATCATAAAGGCCCCAGCAATACTGGTTGCCGCAGAGACCTTGCCCAGTCCAGAACCTGTTCAATAGGAACCACTGGCAATGGGGCAGGTCAAAACTTGGTGGGCAAATTGTGGGATTGGCGATGAGGGACTGATTGGGATATATGGCAGATATGCATTCCTCTCACCTGAGTGTTTCTGCCCTTACATCCTGTTATGGCAGATAAGGCCATATGGGTGACATGATGGCAAATGTGCAGTTTAAAATGTCATTGTGCAGTGGCAGGCTTGGGTTGATGCACACTTTCTCCAGTAACTTGCCTGTGGAAACGTCTTGTCAAATATGAGGAGGGACAATATTGCTTAGAACTGAAAGTCATGGGAGTGTAGTTGAATACAGGGTGCCAGAGATGATGTGCATAGAGGCATATAACTGCGTGTCCACCAGTTTGGTACATTATGATCAACTCCATACCAGAGTGCAGTAGAGATGTAAAATCTCATGTAAATTGTTAACCACCCACCGCACCACACTGCACGCAGTGGGGTGCTGGAGCAGCCACTGGCCTGCATCACAGTGGGCCCAGCTGGAGCAGACATCTACCCCCCTCCACAGAAAACCACAGGTGGGGCTTGCTCCAGCTGGCCAGGTGCTGGCTACCCAATGGTTACTGGTTAAATGTTTATGACTCTAGTGCGTAGTACTTAGCGATTGAATATGAGGTTGCAAGAGTTGATATCTGCAGGGATGGAGCACAAGCACCACATAGTGAAGTTTTAGAAGCCAGGAGTTATTTAAAGATTTCTGTGATGTAAAAGAAGATCTTGTTGATTAACCAAACATAATAATTTAACATAACATGTTTTTGAAAGATGAAACATTTGTCTGGAGTATGAAGTATCCTTTGTCTTTTCTCTCTTTTTATCACCCAGTCTCTGGAGGTATATTTTCTTCCCTTCTTTACTGCTTTTTTGTTTTGTCACTGTAGTCAAGCAGTGTTCTTTCCCTCTCTCTAGTGGTGTTGTAACTGTTAGAAATTGAAAAGAATGCTCTGAAGAGGTTTGTTGCCACACTGAGTAGACAGACATCATATTTGTGAAGTTCATAAATAATAATGGTTAATGATAATAAATAGTTATTTTAGCACAAAAAATGTTGGTCCTTTCTGTTTATTAGAGACACAATTTTTCAGTTTGGAGACTGCATGCAGCTACTTATCTATTTTTATGAACTATAGCAAAGGTCTATGAAATATATCTAGATATATTGTTAAAGAACTGAAGTGTTGGAGCTTGGGTGTCAACTTGATTACTTCACGCTTCAAGTTGCAGAAACAAAGAAATGTTTAGAAAGGTTGTCAGTCACAATTAATTCAAAACAAATTAATTGGATTAAAATAATTGTGATTAATCATAATTTTAATCACACTGTTAAACAATAATAGAATACCAAATACTAGACTCTCCTTCTAATTGTAACCACTTTTAGCATATGCTTTTCAAGGACTTCAGTCGTGTATCAAAGCAGAATACTGTAACTGTTCTTTTCAGTTACTAAGACAGAAGTAAAAATAGGTGTTTGTCTCTTAATACATTTTAAAAGGAATTGCTTTGACAACTGCCTAAAGTAGGTAATTATAAAAAGTCACATCTTCCTGAATAAGTACTATAAACAAATATTAAATAGCAATGCATCTAATAATTTCATTCTGAGTCACAGATCTAGAAAATACGAAAATCCAGCTATGTACAAACTAGAGATGTTAAATTGCGAGTAATTGACTAATCAAATAGTCAATGCATTTTGCATTGACTATTCGATTAGTCACTAGGGCGCCTCTGCCTTTGAAGTGTAGCTGTTGCTATACTTCAAAGGTGAAAGCGCCATGTGGCGCTCGAAGTCAGCGGGGGGAGTCCCCTGCTGACGCTAGGCTCCAGGTGGTACTGCTGCTTTGAAACGCCACAGGTAGCCTGGCGTCAGGCTCCTCATGGTGTTTCAAAATGTCAGGGCCTCGCTGACCCCGGGCTTCATGCAGTACTGCTGCTTTGAAATGCTGCAGGGAGTTCAGCATTAGGCTTCACGCAGCGTTTCAAAGCTGTAGTGGTGCACGGAGCCTGGGATCAGTGGGGGAGTCCCTAGCTGATCCCAGGCTCAACATCTTGGTGCCTCTTTGAAACGTTGTGTGCAGCCTGGAGACACCCCAGCTGGTCCCCTCCTATACCTCTCCTCCCACCTCTTTATGATAGAGGCAGCAAGGGGGGTAGGGCAAGCAACTAGCCGACCATCCTGTCGACTATCCGATAAGCAAATGCATTTGCTTATCGGATAGTTGACTAGTCATTCACATCCCTAGTACAAACCGTACTACAGGAAATCCCAGTTTTCCAACTCTTACGATTTTATTGTGACTCTCAGCTTTTTCATAAAGCTCCAGCTGCTGGAACTTGATATTGAATGAGAATGCCAGCTTTTATTTTAAGTAAAAGGAACATTTATTGTCCTCATGGTTTCAGAGGAAAGCATGAAATTGATAGGAAAGTGCATCCTGATGGAAATAATAATCCAACATTTATTACATTTTAATGATTTTTAAGTCAGTTTCATGATTTCTGAACATGAGGTTGGCAATACTGAAATCATTATTTGTTCAGGATGTTATTAATTAATCATTTTAAAAATTATTTAAATCCAAACCTCAACTACTAGATGTTTGATGATCCAATCCATTGTTTTAATTGATTATTTGGTTCTGGTACAGCTGTAATGACAATGGAAGTGATGAGTAAGGAGTACTCGAAAGGCTTTGCCTTAAGTACCTACCATCAGTCAGTCAGGATAGGAATTGTGCTGAATGCCCAGCCTTGGAGGAGGAAATTATTTGAAATTAACCTTGCATATCATATATAATTAAAGAAGTGTAGAAGTTGTGCTTCAAGGCAGATGAATTAGCTACAATGGTCATTCCTTAGTTAATAATAACAATACCCTCTTTTTGTAATTTTTTTTTTTAAATCACTGAAGTGTGTGAATCCGTGTGTTTTGGAGAGAGGTGGGTGTTTACAATGTGCCATCAAAATATCTTGGGATTAATTTTCTAAGATTCATACTTTTTTCAGTGCTATGCTTTTAGTTTTGTATGCTGAGTAATAATCCTTGTTGTGTTTCCATTCAAAAACAAAAACATCCTGTTTCTGTTGGCTCTTCAATTTTTATTTTATCTTTTAAGAAGCTGAGTATCCAGGAGATAGTTTGTGTAGTTTGGTTTTGGTTGTTTGGTTTGTTTATTGGTTCCAAGTATGGGAGTGTGTAAAAAGCTGACGCTTGCTTTTTGTTTTTTCCCTTAAAGTGGTATTAAACTATAAACGTATACCTAACTGTTGAGTTGAAATGCAGTATAAGAAATATATAACCTCATCATATCTTTAACCTCTATTCAGTGAGTGATTTCTTGTGATCTGTGGCATCAAGATCTACTATTTCTTATTGTGCCCTATCAGATTGTAAGAGAGTTAATACAATAATTTTTCACATCCAGGACAAATTTGTTTGAAGCTTTAGCAATACTGACCTACAATGTGGCTATTTGTGTGAGTTCATACAGATGAAGTAAGGCGCAGGAGACTTGGCAATATATGGAAGTATATGAGTGCATAAAAATAAAGGAGTAGAAAGGTATGTGGCATGCTGGCTAGGGTTGCCAATTTTCTGCTTGCACAAAACCAAACAACCTTTCCCCATCCCTTCTCCGAGGCCCTGCCTCACTCACTCCATCGCCCTTCCCTCTGTCACTCACTCTCCCCTTGCCCACTCACTGGCTCATTTTTACCCAGCTGGCTCAGGGGCTTGGCATTTGGGAGGGGGCTCCGGCTCTGGCTGGGGGTATAGGCTCTGGTGTGGGGCCATAAATGACGAGTTTGGGGTGGAGCCAGGAGATTTAGAGTATGAGAGGGAGATCTAGGCTGAGGCAGGAGGTTGAGGTGTGGAAGGAGTACAGGTTCTGGGTTGGAGGTGCAGGTTTCAAGGTTGGGCCAGAAATGAGGTGTTTGGGTGCAGGAGGGGGCTCTGGGCTGAGGTGCAGGGGTGTCTGAGGGCTCTGTAGTGAGGCCAGAGGATGAGGGTGCTCCAGGCAGGGACTGAGGGTTTGGAGTGTGGGAGAAGGATCAGAGCTGGAGCAGAGGGTTGGAGTGCAGGAGGGGGCACGCAGGGGTATAGACTTACCTCAGGCAGCTCCCAGAAGCAGTGACATTTCATGCAGAGATGTGGTCAGGAAGCTGTGCATGTTATCCCATTGGCAGGCACCGCCCCTGCAGCGTGCATTGGGCCAGGCTTCTGGGCAGGGTGAGGGAGGCAACATGCAGAGTCCTTAGGTTGCCCCTCTGCCTGCCTTAGCCTTGCTGCACAGCTGACAGGATGAACTCACAACCAGGTTGGCAGTACTGACAGCCTTCAGCGTCCCTTTTCAGCTGAGCCATCCGGTTGAATACTGGACACCTGGCAACCCCAATGCTCACAGGTGTTTTTCTTTTGCTGGTTTAAAGTGTCTCTGGTTTGGCCTTTCTCTGTGGGACACAGGTATCATTTAGCCTAATTACTGCCTTAGATTCATTTTAAAATGTAATCTGTGGCTTGTCTAAAATAGAAGAATTTGACATGCCGATCACCAGTTAGTTTCCATAGCACAGTTACACACTTCTTATCTACTCACACACACACACAGTTGCATCCAGAGGTACACAGGCATTCACACCAGCATTTGGATTAGGGATGCGAATTGGTTAACTGGTGTAAGCATCATGTGCATGTAGGGGGACAGCCAGGAGCAGGAGCCAGATCAGGAGCCAGCCATCCTGTGTGAAGGGGATAAGGGACAGGAGTCAGCCATTCTGTGTGCAGGAGCTGTCCAGTCTGTGCCCAGAGGTCGGGGGTGGGGGTGGGAGCTGGCTGCCCTAATTGCGGGGAGGGGGAATGACAGCTGCAGCCAGCCCCAAGTGCCAACAGCAGAAGCCCCACACAGGAGTAGAGGAGAGCGCTGGCAGCTGGATCCCTTTTGATTGGTTAACCAGGATTTTACATCCCTGATTGGATTAGGTTGTCTTTCAAGGCTGTGTGGTCTTCTAAGATGCAAGTCTCCAGCATTATATCGCCCATGAGGATATATCACTGGCATAATACCTTGGATATTAGAAATAATCCACCTACTGCTGTTCTGCAGTACATTTAAGAGTGTCTGTTTGGTCTCCTCTCTGAACTTTACTACACAGTGAAGCTTGTAGAGCACTGCTAAGAAGAGAACCCCAGTTTTAAAATACTTGGAAGCATCTGTTCTATATAATCCCATGGACCTTCAATTCTCACTACACAATGAAATATATATAATATATATATATTAAATAATACAGCCTGAAAGAAATGTCAAAACTTCATGTTGCATAGAAATCTATGGGATTAAGGAGGTGAAAGGAAGAGGCAGCTTAGACTAATGGGCTATCTTTTCCTCCCATAATTAGTGTTTCAGTAAATTATTTATTCCTTCTGCATGGGTGATTAGTATATGCTATTTTTTGTGCACAGAGTTATTTCAACTGTGCAGTACAGAGAATCTTGGTGGCCCAGTCTGAAACAGCCCTTTATTTTTTAACTTGGAGAAAAAAAGGCCTTTTGCCATAAGGGAATATTCCCTTGTTAATTTGAGGGCTTGATTTCATTTACTACCTTGGGCTGTTTGCTTTTTTGTGATAGTTGTCTTCAGTTAATGTCTACCTGACATTCTGCCCTTGAATTGTGTTGTAGCTGTGCAGATAATAATGCAGCCTTTGTCTAAAACTGTAGCACTTATAGGGCAGGAAACCTCTTGTTTGCCTAGCGCAGTGAGTTCTCTATATAACACCATTGCATAAATAAAAAATAATATCGGGAGGTCAGCAGACAAATGCATTAAAGATCTTACTGCATGTTATGTTTTTCATACATTGTGTTCATGTTTTAACAGTATAGTCTTTCTGGAAAAAAGACTATTTCACTTGTGAAGTCCAGGCACGTGTATCATAGGAGGAGTTATGTACCAGGGATGTCAACATGTAGTCGACTACATGATTAACTGATAAGCCTGGGCTTATTGACTACACGCGTTCTCTCCCCCCTTGCTGCCTCTATATCTGAGCCAGCTTAAATGTCAGCTCTTCATGAACATCGGCTCTACGGAGCTGAGCCCACCCCCCACCCCCGCACCGCTACCTCTATTAGAGGCAGAAGGGCTGGGGTGAGGGAAGCTGGGGAGCCTCTTCGTGGGATGCTGATGCGCACTCTGTCTGCAGGAAGCTTGGAGACCCTGTGGACAGGGGCTGCTGCTGCAGAGAAGCCTCTGTTCATGGCGGGCCTAGGCTCACTGTGAACAGAGGCTGCTCTGTGGGATGCTGGTGTAGCCTCTGTCCACATGGAGGTTGGACTTGTACAAATAGAGGCTCCTGCCATCTTGTGCTGCTACCTCGGATGCAGAGGTAGCAGCACATGGTAGCAAGGCCCTCCCTGGGAGCAGGGCTGGGAGTGCACTGGCTACTAGCCCTGGCTTCGGGGACTATCAAATAATCATGTAATCGCTAAGTTTTGATGCCTTTACACAATTATTCAATTAATTTGTATCTAACATCCCTATTATGTATGGCTGTGTCTAGACTGCATCCCTTTTCCGTAAAAGGGATGCAAATTAGACACATCGCAATTGCAAATGAAGCGGGAATTTAAATCCCCCCGCTTCATTTGCATAAACATGGCTGCTGCTTTTTTCCGGCTGGAAGCTTTGCCAGAAAAAAGCACCAGTCTAGACAGGGATCTTTCAGAAAATAAAGCTTTTTCCAAAAGATCCCTTATTCCTTATTTGTTTTTCGGCATATATGATGATCTTGTTCATCTCAATCAAAGGATTCTACTGAATCCTGAGAAACAGCTGTTTCATGTTTTATTGTCATCTTACCATAAGAAATGGTGTAAAGTTTTTTTGAGAGACTGAGGGAGGCTGCATGCTGGCAGTCGGCATGTCCCTCAGCTCATGCTGCTTCCCGAGCTACGGGAAACAATGCAGGTTGAAGGACGTGCTGGCTGCAAGAGGCTCTGTGTGGGCCCTCTACAGTACCACAAGTTGGGAATCACTAATCTAGACCAGTTCCCTGCTCTGAGGCAGGACCACATATCTAAACCATCCCTAACAGGTGTTTGTCTAACTAGCTCTGTAAACTCTCAAATGATGGAGATTTTACAACTTCCCTACGTAATTTGTTCCAGTGCTTAACTACCCTAGTGTCCAATCTAAATCTGCCATGCTGCAATTTAAACCCATTGCTTCTTGTCCTTTACTCAGTGGTTAAGGAAAACAATTTCATTGCCATCTTCTTTATAACAAACTGTTATGTTCTTGCACATTCTTATGTCCCTCCTCAGACTTCTCCAGATTAAATGAATCCACTTTTCCCCCATCTTCTCTTGTAGGTTATGTTTTTAGACATTTAATCATTTTTGTTGCTCTCCTCTTGACTTTTCCCAATTTCGACGTGCCTATTCAATAATCTCCTGGCACTCCGCTCTATAACTCTCTGTTCACTGGTCTAACCTTAATCAGGGGGCGGGGAGTTTGAAGGGGGCTAGATAAACTTAACATTCTTTTAAACTGAACTAAATCCAGACTCCCTGATTTAAATAATTAGAGTATTGATAGGGTTTTTAATTGCAGGAGAGAATGCAGGCAGAAGCCCTGCATCAGAGTGGAGGCTATCCTGTTTATTGCAGGATAGTGGAGTGTGTATAATTACCTTCCCTATGGACAGGTGGCATATGTGTTCATTCGATGCATGAAGCTTCTGGCCCTCCGAGAGCACTATGGGCTTTGGAGGCCAGGGTGGCTTGAATTGGAGGAACTAAGGCAGACAGAGAGGTACGTAGATGAGGCTTTCCAGAATACTGTAGAACTGTCGCACCTCCGGTCAGACAGCCCCAGTGCTGTTGAGGAGGGTAAAAGGCTCAGGGAAGGAGAACATTCAGCTGGAGCAGAGGGAAATGATCCCACAGTTGGGACCTTCCTTCCAGATGATGTTGTGATATCCTGTATACTTAGGATACCTCTCCAGGGGAGGAAGCTCCAGTTATTAGGAAAAGACTAATAATAATGTGGGATTTGTTCATTAGAAACATAGACAGCTAAGTTTGTGAATTGTATGGTGAATTACCTGCATGGTGCGAAGGTTGCAGATCTCTTGAAACATCTAGATAGACTTATGTGTAATGCTGGGGGGGAGCTGGTGGTTGTGGTTATATGTAGGTACCAGTGACATAAGAAAGGGTAGGAGATGTCCTGGAGGCAATTTTAGGCTGCTAGGAAAGAGATTGAAATCCAGGACCTCAATGATAGCATTCTCTGAAATGCTTCCAGTTCCATGTCCAGGGCTAGTTAGGCAGGCAGAACTGCAGATCTCAATGCATGGAGGAGACGATGGTGTAGGGAGGAGGGGTTTGGATTTAATAGGAACCAGGGAAATGTTTTGATTAGGGGGAGTCCATACAGGAAGGATGGGCTCCACCTAAACCAAAATGGAACCAGATTGCTGGCACTTAAAATTAAAAAGGTTGTAGAGCAGTTTTTAAACTAAGGGAAAGCCAATGGTGCGAAGGAGCATGTTTATCAGATAGAGACATTTCCTAAGGGAGAGTCTATTAATACAGATTCTCTATGTTCTAGTAAGGAGGAGAGGATGGAAGATGATAAAATATGGGTAAGATCAGATGAGAAACAATCAAATGAAAAAGAGTGCCATTCAAATAAATCAGGAAATGGCCGAGAACTAAATAGCAACAATTTTTTTAAGTGCTTATACACAAGCGTGAAAAGTCTAAAAACTAAGATGGGTGAACTAGAAGGTCTCGTATTTAACAAGGATATTGACTTAATAGGCATCACAGAAACTTGGTGGAAAGAGGATAATAATGGGACACATTCATACCAGGGTACAAAATATATCAGAAGGCCAGAACAGGTTGCGTTGGTGAGGGAGTGGCACCGTACATGAATGAAAGAAAATATAGACTCAAATGAAGTAAAAATCTTAAATGAATCAAAATGTTCCATAGACTCTCTCCAGCTGAGTACTTATCAGTGCTAAGTTGAGTGAAAGAAATACCTCCTGTGTCTTTGCTTACAATGCTATTGTTAATAAATCCAAGAATGATGTTTGTTTTGTTTTTTGCAACATTATTATATTGTTGACTCATGTTTAGTTTGGGATACACTATAACCTTCAGATTATTATCACTATTACCTCCTGTAGTATTTCTTCCTAAGCGGTCATTTCCCATTTTGTATTTGTGCAATGCTTATTCTTTCCAAAGTGCAGCTTTTGGCATTTGTTCTTATTGAAGATATCTGTTTATTTTAGATGATTTCTACTATTTGTCAAGATCGTTTTGAGTTCTAATCTTATCCTCCAAAGCACTTATAAAGTTTGCAGATGACTGCAACCTGGGAAGCTTTGCAAGTGCACTCACTATGCCATTATCCAAACCATTTATGAAGATATTGAACAGAACAGACCCAAATTCCTGCTGGGCCCTACTAGAGGGTAGTGAAGTCAATGTCTTTTTTATTTCTGCTTCTCAATTGGGGAGCCACATCTGTGAGGTTTTTAAGTTTATTTTTCTTTGGGGGGGCAGATGAATGAAGGATTTTTGGGTTTTTTTGCTTCTCATTTGCGTGTGGAGCCCAGTTGATTTTTCTGAGGTCAGTGGTCCTCAACCCAAAAAACGTTCCCCATAGGGA
The DNA here is from genome assembly GCF_052426305.1 of Pelodiscus sinensis. Classification (NCBI taxonomy): domain Eukaryota; kingdom Metazoa; phylum Chordata; order Testudines; family Trionychidae; genus Pelodiscus; species Pelodiscus sinensis. Next base: position 39,539,967 of record NC_143058.1, on the reverse strand, counting down.
TGTCAGTGAGTAGTCGACTGGACGATTAACCAGTAAGCCTGATCTTATTGGTTAATCTCGCCGACTGCTCCCATCCCTCCCTTGCTACCTCATTATCAGAGGCAGCAAAGTAGGGAAGCAAGAGCCAATGCTGGGGTGAGCTGGCTTACAAGCCGGCTACCCTCAGCACCAGCTCTGTGGTGCCACCTATCCCTCCCTTTAACAAAGGCAGCAGTGGGGGGAGTAGGGTAGGGGAGGCTCTGTCCACAGCAAGTCCAGGTCTGTGGTTGGCAGAAGTTGCTTTGTGATAGCAGCCCTTGTCCACCGGCGGGGGGGGGGAGGGGGGTCTGAGCTCCTCGTGGATGGAGGCTGTTCTCGGAGACGTGGAGCAGCCTCTGTCTGCGGCTAGCCTGGGCTTGTCATGGGCAGAGGCTGCTTCATGGTAACTCAAACTCCCACGGATAGGGGCTACTGCCACCCCATGCTGCTTGCTGCATCAGAGGCAGCAGCATGGAGTGGCAGGGAGCTGGTCCACAAAGGGAGCTGGTTTTTAAACTGGTTTCCCCTTGCAGACTGGCTCCTCTGGTCCGGTCCAGGCAACGGCATGGAGTGGCAGGGGGCTCCCTGGCAGTGTTGCTGGGAGTGCACTGACTGCTGACCCCGGGGTCTATCAAATAGTCATGTAACCAAAAATATTTTGTGCAGTTACATGACTTATCAATTATATGATAGCTAGTATCTGTAGTTACCCATCCTTGTTCTAGGAACTTAAAAGTTGATTATTTGCACCATTTTCTATCTAGGTACCCAGTTAAACTGGTTAGTCTGTAATTCTCGGGATTATTGTTATAGCATCTATCTATAAAATGTGGAATACTTTCACTTTTTCCAATTCGGTAGGACCTCTCCTGCTTCCTTGAGTCCTCCAAGATCTCTTCGTTCATTTCCTAAGTACTGTGGGGCGGCATTTTTGTCAGGCCCTGATCATTTAACTTGTCTAAGAATGTCTTTCCTTATGTATGGAATTAAAACAGTGATTTGGTGATGTTACCCCATGTAGGATGGTAAGGGCTTAAGTGTATTTAATGGATCTGTATATTGGCTAGTAATATATAAGTAAATGCAGAAGTAGTATGTAAATGATATAAATGCTGGCCTACTTTAGTGTGATCAATATGACTTCCGAAAAATCATTTTGAGAAGGAGTACAAACAGCCTTCTTGGCTTACTAAATCTCCTGTTCAGTTTTTGGAACATCCCTGAGTTGGGTACAGGATAAATAATAAATCACTGTGACTTGCTAAACATGATCAAAGGGAGCAAGGAAAGTTCATCTCTTAAATAAGATTAATAGTGTTGTTGTTGTTAATAAGTGGATAAGTAGTGTGTAACATAGAATCTTTTATGTGACCATAAATATTAATATTAAATAATAATTCAAAGAGATTTTATAAAAGTAGTGTGTCCTCATGGTTATAAAAAGAGTGTACTGAGATTTAAAGTCTTTGCCTTTAAGTCTTTATTTTTGTGTACAGCCTTTTTGTACCTGTGACTGATTCATTCACCTGTTACATCACAGCTGATCACTGAAGCATGGCAGTCTATTCATATGCTAAAATAAATTGTGTCCTTCAATTTGAACTCCGATCAAGCTGTGCTTTTTTACCTTCTGCAGCAAGCAGTGACTATCTCTTTTGCTAAGTTTGAAAAGTGGGGTAGGCAATAATTTTTGATTGGGGGGAGGTCACTCCATGAATTTGGTAAGTGGTCAGGGTTTGCACTCTTCCATATTAATGGAGGACGTGTGGGCTCTGGGTTGCTGGCTGTAGAAAGGAGCTTGGAGTAAGAGATTGGGGTGCAGGTGGGGGTGTGGGATCTGGAAGGGAGTTTGGGTGAAGGAGGGTATTGTGACTTGGGGCACGGGACTGGGGTGCAGGAGGGGGTGAAGGGTTCAGGATAGGGATGTCAGCGTGTAGTCGACTATATGACTAACTGATAAACCTAGGATTAATCTTGTCAGCTATGTACATTTCCCCTCCCCCTTGCTGCCTCTATATCAGAGGCAACAAGGGGGGGAAGCAGGAGCCAGTACTTGGGGAAGCTGGCTTAAAAGCCAGTTTCCTCCAGCACCGGCTCTGCAGTGGTTCCCTGCCCCCAGGCTGCTGCCGGTTGGGAAGAGATAGGGCTGGTGTGCCAGAGGCAGACTCTAGCCAGGAGGCACTTACATGGGTGGCTCTTGGCTAGCAGCCCAGCAAGTCTCTCAGCCAGGCTTCCTACCTTTCATAACCTGCATTCCACTCAGAGCAGCTGGCTTCAGGGGCCATGTTTCTCTCTGGACACTGTGAGCCAAGGAGAAAGGGTACTTCACACACTGTCTGTCCTGCAAATGGCCAGCTCCTGTTGGCCAAACGCCGGTCAATGAGAGCTGACAAATTGTCCTAGGCTTGCAGTATTCAAAGAAGCAGATGGCTCCCACAGCCTGCTGCTCTGCGCATCCCTGAGGATAGAACAGGCCGGGAGCCTGGCTAAGGCTCCGACTAGTGGGGAGCGTATTTTTCCTGCCCCTGCTTTAGTTGCTTTGTGCGATCTGATGAAGGAGGACTGGGTGCCTGGCTGGCTTTATGAATAGCAGCACCATGGACAGCTCACTTCAGAGAGAAAGGAGCTCAGGGAAGGCTGCCAAAGACCTGGTATCTGGCTGGCTCTATAGAAGAGCAACAGGACCATTTAAAAGTCAGTGTGGGCAGAGTGAGCCCTGGGTACTGAGCACGGAACCTGGCCAGACCAGATGAACATGCTGTTGTGGGTCCTGCTGGTCTGGTTGCAGAGACTGAGCCCCAGGAGAGCTGCCGAAAAGAACACCAGCTGAGGGTATGGAGATGGGTGCCAGCTGGATGGCTGAAAAAAGCTTCTCTGGGAAGAAGCTTAAGCGCTGCAGCACTCTGCAGGGCTGTGATAAGAACTTGGGACCGTATAGCCTGGAAGTGGGGTGGGGGGAATAGCATATGTGGCTCAGTCGGAGGGCTGAGTCACTGGGGAACTCCCTGAGAGAGTCGTTGCCCAGGGGGCACTCAAGAGGCAGGTGTAACCCTGACGCAAGAACCAAAGCCAAAAAGCAGGCTCACACCCATCTCACCAAAGTGGTTTCCTGTGAGAGGTAGGTGCTGTCTGGTGAAAAGAACTGTGATTGCGGGCACATTGGCCAGAGAAAGGAGGAGCTTGTCAAAGGTGAGTGCCAACCCTGTGACCAAGCTGTGGTCCCAGGATTAGCTGGTGCCTTTAGCTTGATACCAATTAACTTTTTGGGAGAAGGGGAATATTTTTTTTCCTGACATCTCTTGAGATTTTCAGCTCAAGATTTTCAGCTTTGTTAGCAGTGCCAAAGTGAAGAGACCGCACAATTTTTACACTCAAACCACAATCAGATTACAGACCTACACACACACACACACACACACACACCATATTAAATCTGTCAGGCAAGATGGCCTAACATGAAAATGGCAGGATTGACATGTTATGTTAATATTTTTGTTCATCATTCATGGTACATGACAGTGGAATTTAAACTGGATGTTACTGTTTCTGATCTTTATGTGGGTGTCCTATAATCTTGTAATTAGTCTGCAGAACTGTTCTGATGTAAATCTCTGGTTGTTAGGCATCAGTTCCAGTTTCTGTACAATCTGTGAATATCTTTTTCTGTGACTCAGGAAAAAAAACTGGACGAGTGCCTCAATTTTTCTTGTGCAGCAAATGGTTAATTAATTGCCCTATTACTATTTACAGTCAGCTCTGTGAAGATTCACATTTATCTTGGGTTTAATCATCTACATACATTGCCCCGGTGAGTGATATTAGTCAAAATATTCCTTTCAGATACCAATTATTTTCATACAACTCCTGACATTTTACAGCTGTGTGTTAAGTCTTAAAGGTGAACTAAAAATCTTTGTACTAAAAGCAGATTAGTGTCCATATATATGTCTAAATATGAATATAATTCAGTTACTGTATTTAGCACCTTTCATCAGAGACTTCCAAAGTACTTTATAAGGTCAGAAAAGTAGTAATATTCCTGTTTTTTCAGATGGAAGAACAGGGGCTTTAGTTTAAAGCAATCTGTCCAAGGCCGCAAATAAGTAAGCACACTTGGAACTAGAACTCAGTCAAAGTTATAGACTGTAGATATACAGACTTTAAAATACCTTTTATAATACATTTATTTGGAAAACAACAGAATAGAAAATCTGTTTCTCCTTTTTTGGGGCCTAATCCTAGCTTCTAAAATTAACCAGTGGGAATCTTCCCATTGAGTTCTAAGAGCTTTGGATCAGGCCCTTTAGCTGCTAACTCATGAGTTCCATATTTGTATCTATTTTTCAAATAGGAACAACTATAGCTTTATATTTACCAATCAATATGAAACTGAATGGCATATTTTGGGTGTACAAGCCCTTTGGGATCCGACAGGAGAACCTTCTTCCAACAAACTACTTTCTTCTTTACATGCTGGTGGAACTCCCTAGAGTTAATGTACAAGATCACAGGATGTATATATGCTGCCATAGGCTACTGGTAGGAAGAGTTTAGGAATATTGCTTCCTTGTCCCTTGATCCTAGCCAGGCAGCCCAGACCCTATAAAGATGCGCATAAAGTAGCTGAGCCTTGCTAGAAAATTAGCCAGGCAGAATAAGTAGACTCGGATTACATTAATGAAACCATTAAGCAGAAGTATACAGAGCCCTGTCTAGTCAATGGGAGGGATGGAAAGCAGTAGTTATGGCTGCACTAAAAGAGAAAGGATAGTGTGGAATAATTATCAAAATGTTTATTTCTTTTATATTTTATTATTTTAAATCTCAGTTTGTCTCTGCCAGGGAAAACCCCAATATGGAGTCCTGGGAGTCTCTATTTACCAGTCCTCTACCCAGGACAATACACAACGGAGCCTGGGTTCCCTGAAGTGCAACTGTCCTACAAGTCCCTTCTCCCCTGTGCTCTGGGTGGGAAAGCTATAAGCAGAGCTGGTTACTTCCTGACATATATATATTTATATCTATATATTTTTTTTGCATGACAAATTTTTGTCTGGTATTATTTTTAAAACCATCTGGCAACCCTATGGGTGAGCCGGGTGGTCGCCTGGGGCCGCCAATTGCTTAGGACCAGCCTTGGCTGTAAGGCTTCTGATTTATGCCAGAAGGGGAAACAGGAAACAGTCTGTACAGCTGGGTTTCACCTTACTGCGGAGTGTTGTTCTGCTGTTGACCTGTCCCTGCCACTTTATCCCAATTTTTGATAACTGACTCTTGACCCCCTGCCTTCCAGTTTGTCTCTTGATTTTGATTTCCTGTCATTCCTACCAGAGGCATAGCGAGGGTGTTATGCGCCTGGGGGCAAAGGAAAAATGTATGCCTCCCACCGCCGACTTCTGGTGGGCCCTTGAACCTGGCGCCCGGTTGAGCCTGACCCTGGGAGGAGAAGGGGAAAGCTTGTACCGTGTCTTCCCCCCACCCCCTCCAGAGGCGGGGAGGAGGCTCCAGCTGATGGCAGCAGGCAGAAGAGGAGCAGGTGAGCCGAGGGATAACGGGGAGTGGAGGGGAACTAAATTGGTGCCCTCCCTCAGCGTGGCACCTGGGGGTAATTGCCCCCCCACTCTCCCTCACTATGCCACTGATTCCTACGCAAACTGATTCCAAGTAACTAGCTCCTGGACCCTTTGCCTCTGCTGGAAGTGAACCTGTTGGCCAGACTGCCCTGACAATGGATGTTTGCAAGCTGTATCAATAATCTTGATTATACAACAATCTGTAAATGAACACCATCCCTCAAGTGTTGATCAAAAACCTTTATGCAGTAATTCACTAAACCATGGGTTGGAGGAGTTACATATTGTGACGAGGTGTACACACAAGTAACTACTTATATTTTGTCTAGTATTTTTCATATTTTTAAGCATTCAACATTTTTGAAGGTCCATTAAAAATCCTTTCATTCCAAACCAAGATCGGTGTTCCTGGGCAGATCAATTGCACCTAGACAACTCTTAGTCTTTAACAAATATGCGAGGCACAGTGATACACAACTTTAATTTTCATAGGGTAAGTATTTTTGTAGGGATCATAGATAATTGAAAGGGGCTTTTATTTTCTTGCCTGGTTATGGCTTATTGAATGTGAGCCTACGACACAGGGCATACCAGAACTGTTTCCTAAAACCTCTTCATTGAATGACTTAAATACCAAACTTTAACTGTAACTTGTGTTTCAGGGATTGGGACGCAGACAATGTTAATTTTAGAGAGGATCTTTTAAAATTTAATTATTTTAGATTCTCTCTGCAATTCACAAACATATTTTGTCATCCTAAGACAAGCTTTCATCAATACAAATACAGTGTTGCATAACTTCCATTCACAGGAATCTGAATGTATCAGTCATAATGGAATGGAATACTTTTATGTTAAATGCATCCAGGATGGCGATTGTGACCCACTTCTCCAGAGGGAGGGGGGCCGCAGGTGGGTGTTGCATCTCCAGAGGGCAGGAGATGAGCCAGGCACACAGCTCCAAAAAGGTGGCCTTCTGTATGCAGAAGTTTTGGAGGCACTGTTGGTCATCCCATGCTTCATGACCAGCCGGTCCCACCAGTCCGAACTGGTATTGATCCTCCAAAAAGGCCTCTACTGTGGGGTGCGGTTGCTAAAGTGTAGCTCCTGCACCCAGGGAGAGCGTCCCCAGAATTAGCTCAGGATCGAGTTCGATCAGGACCAGGAAGGCAGCCGGCACAAAGTGCTGCAAAAACTGCAGCGTAGCCGTGTGGAACCATCACATGCACAGGGGCAGCTGTGGCTCCATGGAGCCAAGAGAAAAGCTGTGGTGTCCAAAAAAGCAGGCCAACCACAGCAGGCACTGTAAGAGCTTTGCTGTCCCTTGAAGAGGTAGCAAGCGCTCAGGAGGAGCAGAGAAACGGCTGTCCAGGGAAGTCCCTTTAATCACATGTCTCTGCAAGGCTCCGTCATGAGCACTCGGAAGCAACTGGTGACCTAAAGCCCTGGCTAAAGTGGTTCTGGGTGGCCTTTTATGCAAGAGAGCATCCAATCAGTCTGGACACTCTTTCAAAAAAAACCACATCGCTTTTTCTATGCGCTTTTGTGTGTGGACACGCTCTTTCAGAATAATTTTTTTTTGAAGATTTCTTCCGAAAAAAACATGTTCTGAAAGAAGCCTGCAGTCTACACGTAGTCTAAGTCTTAGTTACATGAGTATGGGAATTGCATCCATAGCTGATAGTGTAAATATGGCCTTAGATACGATGGCCTGGCTAGAGTTTTACTTCATCTCAGTATATCACATATTTGTCAAATGAAATATCTGGAGCAGAAATGAATATCGACATTTGATATAGAATAAGATGTTCCCCTTCATATGTCAGCTTTTGTCTCACTTTCTTGCAGACCTGATGACATGGGAGCATGACAACTCATTTTTCTAGCTGGAGTTTTCCCAATTAGCATTATAAATCACTTAGGATTTTATGTATTTAATTTAATTTTTAGATCACAAACTTATTCATTATCCACATATCTTTAGATCAAATATTAAGTTTAGAGTGTTGGTGTGAGGGGGAGGGGAGGAGGCTTGCATTGTAGCAAGGCTATTTTAAAACAGCAAAAGTGGGGGAACGGATTTTTTATGAAATCCCTATGTAGATTCAGGGATTGTTAGCTCTGCTTTTTAAAATACTGTTGCTTTTTATACGAGAATACATGTTTCTATACATAAGAATTTTGTATTCTAAGAAACTGTAAAGTACTTATTCTAAGCATATTGTTTATTCTGATCATAATTTACCTGAGCACAATTACTTAATTACAAAGTAATTAAATATCTGAAGCTTTTTTGGTAAATTCTGTTTTTAGTATGTCAAACTTTTATTTATTTTATAGAAGCAATTATATTATTAGAAATATATAATTGAGCTACATAGAGTCATAGGGTTGGAAGAAACCTCAGGAGGTCATAGTCCAACCTCCTGCTAAAAGCAGGACCAATCCCAACTAACTTATTCCAGCCAGAGCTTTGTCAAGCCAGGACATAAAAACCTCTAGGGATGGAGATTCCACCACCTCTAGGGATGGAGATTCCACCACCTCCTTAAGTAACCCATTCCAGTGCTTCACCACTCTCCGAGTGAAATAGTTTTTCTTACTATCCACCCTAGATATCCCGCACTGCAACTTGAGGCCATTTCTTCTTGTTGTCATTTGTCACTGCAGAGAAAAGTGTAGCTTCATTCTCTTTGGGACCCCCCCCCCCATTTCAAGTAGTTGAAAGCTGCTATCAAAATCCTCTTCACTCTTGTCTTCTGTGGACTAAATAAACCCAAATCCCTCAGCCTCTCCTCATAACTCATGTGATCCGGCCCCCAGTCACTTTTGTTGCTCTCTGCCAGACTCTATCCAATGTGTCCACATTCTATTTCTGAAATAGGAGGCTCAGAATTGGATACAATACTCCAGAATTGGATACAATACTCCTTGCCCACTGCCAAACAACGGGGAATACTCACTTTCCTAGATCTGATGGCAATTACTAATGTACCCCAATATGCTGTTAGCCTTGTTGGTTACAAAAGCACTCTGACTCATCCAGCTTCTCATCCACTGTAATCCCCATGTGTTTTTCTGAAGAACTGCTACTTAGCCAGTTGTTTACCAGCTTATAGCAGTGCTCGGGATACTTCTGCACTTATCCTTGTTAAACCTCATCAGATTTCTTTTGTCCCAATTTGTCTAGGTCACTCTGGGCCATATCCCTACTCTCCATTGTATCTACCTCTCCCTCTAGCTCAGGGGTGGGCAAGAAGCAGTTAGTGGGCCAGATTTGGCCTGACAAGGTGTCGGATCCAGCCTGTGGATACCTTGCCACACTTTTCTAACATACTTACTACAGTGCAGCTGCAGCCGCTTTAAACAGCAGGCTGCTAATTGCTTTGCAATCTGGGCAGGGAGGAGAAAGCTTCCTGTGCTGACCTTGCCCCCTAGTAAAATCCCTCAGCTCCCAATGGCCAGTGTTCAACCAATAGGAGCTGAGAAATTTTGCTGATGGCAGGGGAAGTGAATGAAGCCTCCTCACTCCCTCCCTTCCTCCTTCCCTGTGCTGGAGCAGAGCCATGTGGAGCAGTCTACCCAGCACACAGGCAGGGAGCCTGTCCCAGGCTCCTGCAGAGCGTCTGGTTGGGAGTTGCCTAGGAAAGGTCTCCCAGCAGGAACTTGCCTCTGGCATCCCATCCCCACTTTGCCCCCAACCACCCACCTTATGCCCCCACCTAAACCCTCTGTATCCCCTCTCCCCATCTCCTCTAGGTAACAAGTCCCTCCCAACCCTGCACCCCTCCTATACCTTTCCTCAGGCTAGAATCCTCTCCTGCACTCATACCCCTCCTGGACCCTGCACCCCAAGACTCTGCCCCAGATCATAACACCCTCCTTCACCCATACTCACTCTCAGACCCCACACTCCTTCCTGCACCCTAATCCTCTAAACCAAGCTCCTTTCTCCACCTCATCTGCTGACCCAGATTCCATGCCCCCTCCACAGAAGAGCGGCCCTTGACCACTTACTAAAATCTTGGTGTGGTCCCCATTAAAAATTATTGCCCACCCCTGCTCTAGCTTGGTGTCATCTGTGAACTTGCTGTGGGTACTATCCATTTCTTCATCCAGGTCATTAATAAAGATGTTGAACAAAATTGGCCCCAGAACCGATCCATGGCACATTCTGCTTGATACCAATTGCCGTTGATTACTACCCGTTGAGCTCAACGATCTTTCTGTCTAGCTTGCTATCCACCTTACAGTCCATTTAGCCAATCCATACTAATTTAACTCACTGGTAAGAGTGCTATGATATCAGGTTTTCTAATAGGTCATCAATTACCTGAAAACAAAAGTTACTTGTAGCAATGTAAAACATTGTGTTATTAGACTGAAATGTTTCCTTTTCAAATGTGCTGTGGATGAAATTTTTGAAAGTGCTAGCATTGCCTTGACTTTTCTCACTGTTCAGCAGTGGGAACAGATTTAGGCCAGCATTGAGTGTTTTTGAAAATCCCAACTTGAATGATTACAGAAGGAGAAGGATGGTCTTGTGAATATAGTTCAAAGCTTAGATTTTTGCTTGTATTCAAAGCTGTCCTAGGCTTTATTTGCGAGTCACCTTGACAAAATCATTTAACTATTCTGTGTCATGGTTTATCCATCAGCAAAAATGAGGATAATGATACTTGGTAATTAAACTTGCATTCCTCAGAGGGAGATAAGGCTTAAATTTGTGACTGTTTGTAAAATGTTTTGACATTCTCTGACAGAACAAATTCAAAGTATTAAAAATAATACATTCCATATCCTATATTAGTATATATGTTATCCTATTGATACTAATGGCTGAGTATTGAAACACATCAGCACTAATGGAACTCTTTATTTCACTTGCTGATAGAATTTACAGAGACCATGTACTTAAATTAAAGTTATCTGTGCAAGTTGGATTGCTGGATGGCTGCCAATTGTTCATCGATGCAAGTTAGAAAAAAATTAAAGCTCCCAACAGAAGCCAGCTTCAGAACATTAAATCATTTGTCTTATGACTAAGCTGTTTCTGGCTGGCGTATATTGTAGCCCTTCTCTCTGTGCCGCTTGGAATTCTATAGGTCAGTAATCATTACAGATGAGTGTCTGTTGTAGGTTTCTTGGATGTCATGTGATTTGTGACATTCAGTTTTTTCCCAAACATATTAGAAATAGCTTCCCCTCTCCATCAGTATACAACTATGAAAATATGCATTGTGCATCTAGGCCCCTGTTGCCACAGGACTAAATTAGGAAAATATATGACTGGAATGCTCTTCCATAATAGAGTCTCAGGCATAATACCGCTTAAGTAGCTAACCAATTTTACTTCAACATTCATTAGACAAAACGATACCATTACATTTTACATTGGGAATTAAATAATTACATTTTTAATAGAATATGGTCATACACTGTCCTGCTTTGCAAAAGCTTATTTTCACACTATTTCAAAATGTGGCATTCAGTAATCTGTTGTCTTCATAAATGATGTCTATATTGCCATTTATGTGTTTTTAAATAGTTGACTATGTGTGTATGGATGTGTAAAATGGACCTGTAAAATAGGGACATGCAATGGGAATGTGGGTACCCCACTCCACAGCAGATCTCTGGGCTCAGAGGCCTCAGCACTTGGGACTGGCAGAATGAGACACCCCGTCATTCTGCATCCCTAGTTTCCAGGCCTATATTTTTGGGACCTACCATGGGTAGACAATTGCACTGTTTCGCAGGGCCCCCAAAGCACGGGGTCCAGACCGGTTGCTCCAGTTCTCCGTACCCAAGGGAAGACTCTGGGCATATGGTGTGTATAAAGTTTTGTAAATTTAAGCAGTGTATGTTAATTAAATGTATTCCTGAAGACCAGAGTCTCTGAAATTGATACTTGTTGAGTGGTTCTTTAGCATCAAAAGGTCCCAAAAAGGCATGGCAGGGTTTTTTCTTTGTAGTGAGATTACTTGTAACAGAACAAAGGTGTTGTATCAACATGAAAAATGCATTTTCCACATAATTTTAGTTTCAGAGGTGCTTTAAAAATCTATCTGCTAGAAAATCATCAATCTTCACCTACTACACCACCTCTAAACAAAACCTTAATACATGTCACTCCAGTTGACTTATTTTTAGCTGTGACATATACCACCATTTTTGCAGACTTTCCCAGTTCTCTTTTTGTACAGATGACCATAGTTTCATTAATTAAAAATGAAAATAAAGTTTATCACTTTGAGTGCCACTTCCTTCTGGGTGTAGAAGTGGCCTTCAGGCACCTTAAATTAATATTTAATTACTTGGATAGTTCTAATGTTTACTGTATGGAAGAGCCTTACCATTTTTTAAAACTTTAATTTTTCTTTCCATTATCTACTCATGAAAGACTTAGTTGGCTAAGACAAACCTAGTTTGTAAATACTCTGCACCTCCTTAGCATTGATTTTATTCTATATATATTCATATGTTGCACTCATCATTGTATCTGTGCATCTTCCACTAATGTATTAAGTAATGATAAACTGAATAGATATTATAACTTTGTAAACAGCTCAGAACATATATAAAAATGAAATAAGAATTATTGATTAAGATCTACAGCCAAATTCTGTCCTTAATTATTTAGTTACCTTGTGCACTTTCAAGTACACATGTGCAGTGGTACTACATTAAAACACCTTGTCAGGCTAATTTTAGGATTTCTTTGTGCATGTGTGTGAAAACCAACTAACAATTTCTGGATCCATTGTGTAAGTATCCAGCCAAGCTTTCCTGTATCCCCTTTCACCAAGACTTGCAATTTACTACCTTGAGCTTTAGTAACAAAAAAGAAATTTTGCTGAGGATGCTCCAGTGGGAGAAAAGAGCTTGAAATAGGACCACACGGCTCAGATAGGGTAGATGGGGGAACAGGTCAAATCTACTGTAAGAGCCCCTAACCTCAGCTATCATAGAAACCTCTGCTGAGGCGGAAGAGACTGCCAGCTGAGCCCACCTGGGCTGATGGTTCAGTTACTCTTTTGGGTCCCCTCCCCCCTCGCCACTTTGCTGTCTTAAGTTAGAGTTTGAGAGTGTGGAGGAGAATTAAGTGGCCGAGGGAGGAAATCTTGAGACACGCCCAGATGCCTGATACAGTTTGCGTCTCCTTGGGACCTGGGTTGGAGCCCAGTGGAGTGGGAGGAGCCCAGGCTTCCCTACCAAACAGCCTTGCCATATAGGGACATAATCCTCACTTCCATCCCTCCCAAGGGTAAAGAGAAATGCCGAAAGCCTTGTGTCAAGGACAAACCACCTCCAGGGGCCAGGAGAAAGTCTTAAGGGTCTTTTCCTGCCATAAGGGCTCATAACCCTACACTTCTTCGCATGGAGGTGAACATCCCTAAAAGTGGCAACTCATCTACCCACCAAAAAGAAGGTCATCCCAGTACTAAAGTAGTTGGAAATTAAAATTATTTGCATTAGCTTGATTATTGAAGGCAATGGAATACCTTCTTTCTTTCTGTAGATTTTCAGTTTCATGTGTTATATCAATTTCTAAAGTGTATCTGTGCCATGCTAGAATCAGGATCAGTAAATAACTTTTTCAGGCACAATTTTTGGTATATTTAAGAAACATAGGATGAGCCACAGCTGCATAAAAGTGAAATCCTAATAGGTGTTTTCCTTTGCAGACAGTGAATGACAGGTTATAACTAGTGGTATATTAAGCACTAAACTGGATCTTTTTTAAAGAATTACTTGCATGAGTATATTATAGTGAACAGACTACTCAGTGCAAGGCTCACAGCATAGGAATAGTAGTAAGAAATGTTCCCGGCCCTGTCTCAGACTCACTGTGGCTTTGGATAAGTTTTTTATTCTATCTGTTCCTTAGTTTACTCAGTTGCAAAATAGGTTTAATATTGTAGTATTGTAAAGCTTAATTAATGTTTTCAAAACTCTTTGCAATTATAGAATGTAAGTTGATATATCGATACAATATTACTTATTTATGATTACTAATAATTCACATATATGCATAATAAAATATGCACTAGCACAGTTCTGGTTTTCCTTAATTTGACATGTCTGTAACTGGTTTAATGCTTTGGTCAGTGATTGGTAGTCACTAATTTAGATTTGCTAACATTAAGAGAATAAACTTAAAAAAACAACAAATAGTCTTTATCTGGTAGCACTTTAAAGACTAACAAAGCATGTAGATGGTATCAGGAAATAGGGCAGTCAGCCTTGGTTGGTCACAGTTTCTTTCCCCAAAAATGAAGAATGTAAAAGAAGTCTCTTCATTTTAAGACAGACAACATTAGGAAGTGGTTTAAATGCTATCACATATCTAAGCTTTTTAACAGCTTTCTGTCCTGCAACATAGGAATGTAGGGTGGCAACCTTCATAAATAAATTAAATGATCTTACTACAAGTTGAAATTTTTTGACTGTACCCGATCAATTCAGGAGAGTCCATTTATGGGGGAGTTACATGGCAACAATGGATTTGCAATGTGGGGAAGCTTTTCTTTTCTAAGTACTCCCTACACAAAATAGATCTAACAGATGTTCATATGAATTTGAGTCACTTGTGTAAACTATAAAGAAAAGAACTATTAGCTATTAAATAGGAAGACAAAATTTTTCACTTTAAAACAATTGTGTAGTTAATCCCTGCACATCAGGGAGGGATAGCTCAGTGGTTTGAGCATTGGCCTGCTAAACCCAGGGTTGTGAGTTCAATCCTTGTGGAGGCCACTTAGGGAGTTGGGGTAAAAATTTGTCAGGGATGGTAGTTGGTCCTGCTGTGAAGGCAGGGGACTGGACTTGATGACCTTTCAAGGTCCCATTCGGTTCTAGGAGATAGGCAATCTTCATTAATTTTATTAAATTAAATTAAATTAAATTTATTTATTTATTACCACTTGCTTCTGTGGAGATGCACCAAAGGTGAAGTGTGCCCATAGTGTTTAATTTATTGATGCTCTGATTAATTAATAATGAAGAAATGTTTTTGTTCTTATAGATATGCCCAATGCTTGACCGAGCCATACTTGCACCCTGGGCAGTGGGCACGCGGCGCATGTGCAGCCCCGCCCTGGGTGTGCGGCGCCTGATTGACATGGTAAGGGGCGCCGCGCCCTTAGGCGAGCAGCACATCCATGGCCGCGCCCACCGGGCATGCGGCGTATGCGCAGCCCGGCCCCCAGGCATGCAGCGCCTCTTATCACTTCAATCAGGCGCCCCCCAGAGGTTGGCGCCCCAGGCAGCTGCCTGGCTAGCTCCCGCCCTCGCCCCCCCCAATCTGGCCCTGGACATGCCACTGCATAATATAAACATCTATAAAGGAAATACATTCAAAATTTTAGAGTACTGTGCTTTTTATTATTGATCAACAAATATTTTCTGTGTTGGTTTAATTTATTAAACTGTTTCAGGGTTTATGTTGAAAATTCTCTGGTATGTGAGCTTAATAATGATAAGTAGTAGAACTGAATATACCTTTTCTTCTGCTGGAAGCTTTGTTTGTGTAAATATTGCAGGATTGGGTTTCAGTGAATAGTAAACGACGTACGTTTTTAAGGACCACTGGGAAATAGTGACCGTAATATAATAAAATTTAACATTCTTGTGGTGGGAAAAACACCTCAGCAGCCCAACACTCTGGCATTTAATTTCAGAAAGGGGAACTACACAAAAATTAGGAAGTTAGTTAAAGAGAAACTAACAGTGATAAAAGTAAAATCTCTGCAAGCTTCATGGAAACTTTTCAAAGACACCAGAATAGAGGCTCAACTTAAATGTTAACCCCAAATTAAAAAGCACAGTAAGAGAACCAAAAACGTGCCACCGCAGCTTAACAACCAGGTAAAAGAAGCAGTGACAGATAAAAAGATACCTTTTAAAAAGTGGAAGTCAAATCCTAGTGAGGAAAATAGAAAGGACCATAAACTTTGTCAAATTAAGTGTAAAACTATAGTAAGAAATGCCAAAAAGGAGTTTGAAGAACAGCTAGCCCAAACCTCAAAAAGTAATAGTAAAATGTTATTAAGTACATCAGAAGCAAGAAGCTGGCTAAACAACCAGTGAGGCCCTTGTACGATTGAGATGCTAAAGGAACACTCAAAGATGATAAAGTCATAGTGGAGAAGTGAATTCTTTGCTGCAATCGTCACAGCTGAGGATTTAGGAGAGATTCCAAAACCTGGGTCATTCTTTTTAGGTAACACATCTGAGAAATTGTCCCAGATTGAGGTGTCATTAGAGGAGGTTTTGGAACAAATTGATAAATGTAACCATAACAAGTCACCAGGACCAGATGGCATTCACCCAAGAGTTCTAAAAGAACTCAAATGGGAAATTGCAGAACTATTAACTGTGGTTTGTAATCTATCCTTTAAATCAGCTTCCGTACCTAATGATTGGAAGATAGCTAATGTAATGCCAATATTTAAAAAGGGTTCTGGAGGCGATCCCAGCAGTTACAGACTGGTAAGTCTAATGTCAGTACCGGAAAAATTAGTTGAAACCATAGTGAAGAATAAAATTGTCAGACACATGGATGAATATAATTTGTTGGGGGAAAGTTAGCATGGTTTCTGTAAAGGAAAATCATGCCTTACTAATCTGCTACAGTTTTTTGAAGGGGTTAACAAACATGTGGACCAGGTGGATCCAGTGGATATAGTATACTTAGATTTCCAGAAAGCCTTTGACAAGGTCCCTCATCAAAGGCTCTTAAGTAAATTAAGTTATCATGGGATAAGAGGGAAGGTCCTTTTGTGGATTAATAACGGTTAAAAGACAGGAAACAAAGGGTAGGAATAAATAGGATAAATAAGTTTTCTGAGTAAAGAGAGGTTACTAGTAGGATCCTTCAAGGGTCTGCTCTGGGACCCATCCTTTTCAACTTATTTATAAATGATCTAGAGAAAGGGGTAAACAGTGAGGTGGCTAAATTTGAAGAGGATACCAAACTGATCGAGATAGTTAAGACCAAAGCAGACTGTGAAGAACTTCAAAAAGATCTCACCAAACTAAGCAATTGGGCAACAAAATGGCAAATGAAATGTAATGTTGATAAATGTAAAGTAATATACACACACACACACACACACACACACACACACACACACACACACACAATATGATGGGGACTAATTTGGCTACAACTGCTCAAAAGAGAGATCATGGAGTCATTGTGGATAGTTCTCTGAAAACATCTACTCAGTGTTCAGTGGCAGTCAAAAAAGCAAATAGAATATTAGGAGTCATTAAAAAGGGATAGACTCCTCTATATAAAACCATGGCACGCCCACATCTTGAATACTGTATACCGATGTGGTTACCTCATCTCAAAAAAGATGTATTGGCATTGGAAAAGGTTCAGAAAAGGGCAACAAAAATTATTAGAGATTTGGAACGGGTCCCATATGAAGAGAGATTAAAAAGACTTGGAGTTTTCATCTTAGAAAAGAGGAGATTAAGGGGGGTATGATAGAAATCTATAATGTCATTACTGGTATGGAAAAAGTGAATAAGGAAAAGTTATTTACTTATTCCCACAATAAAAGAACAAGGGGTCACCAAATGAAATTAATAGGTAGCAGGTTTTAAAACAAACAAAAGCAAGTTTTTCTTCACTCAGCGCATAGTCAGCCTGTGGAACTCCTTGCCAGAGGATGTTGTGAAGGCTAGAACTTTAACAGCGTTCAAAAAAGAACTAGATATATTCATGGAGGTTAGGTCCATCAATGGCTATTAACCAGGATAGGTAGGAATGGTATCCCTAGCCTCTGTTTCTCTGGAGGTAGGTGATGGGAGGGATCACGTGAGGATTACTTATTGTGATTCCTCCCCCGGGGCATCTAATATTGGCTACTTTAGGCAGACAGGATACTGGGCTAGATGGACCTTTGGTCTGACCCAGTATGGCCATTCTTATGTTCTTTTTTATTCCTTAAAAAAAGGTAGAAATATTGCCAGACCATACTTCTTAAAAATAGAATTACAAAGTCAAGTCATGCTAAGTGCCTTACTCAAACTTTTACTAATTTCAGCGTACTTACTTGTGTGCACTGTGCTGCTCAGTGTGAATAAACATGGCAGAATCTGACACACTGTTTATGGCTGAAAGGATGACAGTAGATAAAAATATATTTGAGTTTTAATAAAGCCTTTGATAATTGTTTTTATGAGAGTGTTAATAATTCATCAAACTTGACCATCTTTTAAATAAGGTAAAAAATCATATTGTAGCTTGGTATTGAAATAAATGAATGAACGTAGATTCAGAGCTGGGGTAGAAGAATTTCCAATTATTTAAAATGGTTATTGGTAAAATATAACTTGCCACAGATTTGAATTTCAGAGCCTTCCTGTTAGATGTAAATCTACAACAAAATTCAGTGTAATAGAGCAAATTCATCTTCCTGTTAAAGAAAGGTGAGTACTAGAAGCATATTATCGGGTCATAATCTTTCAAAAATATAAAGTGTAAATAAAATGACAAAAGCATAAAATAAACATTAATGTTTCACTTACTTATGAGAAATGCAATTCCAGATTACTGAAAGATAATTATAGGTATGTTGCCATGTAGTTTGCCATATTTCTTTTTATGTATACTGTAGATCCTGTACTAGTAAATGCCTACAGAAAGATAGGTGCAAGATGTTTTCTTGTCTTGTCAGCACAAAAGTGCTAATATATTGAAAATAAGAGATTTTTTAAAGTGTGTCTTCAGAAAATTGAGAGAGTTCTACCCATGCTACCATCAATATTAAAACAATCAGGGCTAAGTGTAGATTTCACAGAATTTGGTTAAAATTGGTATTTTAACAGTGATCCATTCAGATATCTAATCTATGTAATGCACTGTATGTCACCTTTTTATAAAACCACATAAATCAGAAACTTTTCATTAATTAAAATATTTTTTCTGCATACGTATAATTTCAAAGTACATAAATTTATTGTTTAAATCAACTCATCATAATGAATATGTAAATAATAGTAGGCAGCAGCCCTCTGTAATGCTTCATTTCTGTGCCTTGCTCTTTCTCTCCTGTTAAATGAGGACATATTGTGTGCAAACCTTCATGCACAAGATGGCCATAATAGGTTAGAAGTTGTTTGTTTATGGTAATAGAGAAAAGGAGCTTTATATATTTGCTATGTCTCACTTGCGTAGCATCTATTTTCACCCTTTTTTAAACTTAGGGAAGGACTAACACAAGTTTCTCTAACCCTTTTATGCTTTTATTCCCAGATCACCTTGTGATTTCTCTGTACAAACTGTCTAGCAGCTGCAGTGCGCACTGCCAACTGTAGTAAATCATATTATTAAACTCTATTATTTACTGGATAAGAGCAGAGTTCCTGTACTACGAAAGGCAGAGTAGGCTACACAAAGGTCAGATTCTGCAGGCCTAATCAAAATCAAAAGTTTATTCTTTAAACTTAATACTACATGGATTTTGTTGTGGTTCTGGGGTGAGCTATACTTGATTTTTCACATATCTGCGCTCCTTTTTCAAGTGACAAGGCTGCACTTGAACTTCCTTGAGTGGAATCTCAAGATTCACACTACTTTTATACTGGATCTGCAGCTACCCCCCCCCCCCCCCAAAAAAAAGCACCGGGAAAAAATTCTGTCCAGGGGGAAAAAAAGGGGGGGACACCAAAGTTGTTAAGCAAAAGTTGTACCACTCCCTCCAGTTTGGGACCACACACTAACCACCAATGCACCCACCCCTGCCCCTGATCCAGGCCCCCAGTCTCCCCATCCCAATGCACTCATCCCTGCCTCAGACCCAGGTCCCCCTAGCATCCCCCCTCATCCCAGTGCACTCCCTCCTTCCCTTGAGGCAGGCATCCCCAGAATGGGGAGCCCCCACTCCAATCAAATCTCCCCGTCACCCCTGCAGAGCCAGCCACAGAGGAACAATCTGACTTTTAAAGTGGCTGCTCCTGCTGCCTGGCCGGCTGCCTCAGCTTGCATTGTAGAGAGAGGGAGGCATCACGTGGCCATCTCCTGGTCTCTGCTGGTCAAGTGGACCAGAGGAGCGTGCGCTCCGCTCCCTCCCCAGCCTAGTGCCTCTCTAGCATGGCGCCCAGCAACTGCCCCCTTCTGCCCCCATTTTGCTAGACTCTTCCACACTCCTCACTCCCCTGCTCCCCGCAAGACGCAGCAGGGGAAAATTGTTCCCGCCGGGCTTCCGACCCAGGGAAACAGGAAATACCGGACATTGCACATGTGCGGTATTTCCTGTTTTGTTTACCGGACGGAGCCCGCAAATACCAGACTGTCCGGGTGAAAACCGGCAACCCTGTGTTTACCGGCTGTATCACCTCAACAGTCCAAACACTTCAAATTAGCATGAGTTATTAGGGATGTAAAATCCTTTTTAATTGCTTAATCAGTTAAACATATTGTTTATCTGTTTAACCTATTAAAGTCAAATAGTATTTTGAACTAAGCAGCAAAGACAAGTCTATAGACTTCTTTCCTGGAGTTATACCTGTTTTTTTGCTGTGAAAGAACAAATTATTCTTAATTAAGTATAATTTATTTTTTCTATAGGAACATAATAAGCAGAGAGGAAAGGATTTAAACAACAAAAATCTAAACACATATCTTTTACGTTTAGTGTTCACATCATGCAAGTAGGTAGTTCTGTCCTGGTCTTGATGTGTCCCCCCCCCCCCCCCTTCCCTCGCAACCCTGGTTCTCTGGGGGACCAGTTGCAGTCTGCTTTTCTGCAGATCCTCTGCCTCACACATCTCATCATGGGCTCAGATTTATTTGTATTCGCTTTCAAGCTCTTTGTTTTGCATTTCCTATCTGAATTCCCCAGAGGTTTCAAAGTGGAAGCTTACACCACCCCTTTTCAGCCAGACTCCTGGATTTCACTTATCTGGCAGTGTATTTCAAAGGAATAAACACTTCTATTGTCTTAGTATTGGTCCTTTGGTTTCTGTTCACTGATCTTGTTTTGATTTTCTGCAGACTTGTCTAACTAAAACTGATTTAACCTTTTTAGGGCTTGAGTAAAGGGAGAGAGCCTAGAACAACTAGGTAGAACAGCTACTGCTTTAAAAGCATCTTTGTGAAGTTTAGGTTAATTCACTTTAGAAGTGAACTAGCATGGAATATCTATTGTACTTTAAATTAACACAGTAGACATTTTCACTGTCTTCCCTGTGACTTCTAGTATTGATAAACCCTTAGTTAATTTTCAGCTAGCACCATAATAAACACCAAATCATATATAATGAATAAAATTAATCTAGATATCTTCCACATTTTTCACTCTTTTTTCTATCTCTTTTGGGATATATTGTCTTTGTTTGGTATAGTGTTATAGATCCTATCGGCCCTATGACATTTATACTTAGAAAAATTACTTGATAGAAACAAACTCTTGTGTGTGTAAATAAAAAAGATTATTTTAAAGTATTTAAAATATATAATTAAACTTTTATTTATGACTTGTTTAACCAATATGTTCTTGCTTCAAGTAGTGATTATTGTTGGTCTGCTGGAATAAATCATTAATTGAACTCATTTCCTACTACGCATTGCAAAAAATACATCATCTTATTTGATTATTAACTCAGAAGGATCTGCTATAATTATTGGTCATTGTGCCTCTAGAGCCAAAGACTGGAGTTCATTTCAGCCCTGCAGATACCATTTAAGCACTGTTAATAAAGCAGTGGAGTAGAAACATTCAGCAGGAATCCTGATTTTCTCTGACTGCATCTATAATAATTCTAAAGAACTGCTGTAAGGCCAAGGCCATGGCCATATTTAGTAAAATGAGTAGTCAAGTAACATTACAAGTTTGTAATATATAAAATTAGAGTACATTTAAGCTGAATATGTAGACAGGCACAACAAATTAGTGACATTTATTGAGCATGTGCCTGATAGAACTGTATACTGTGTTATCAGTCAGTGAACATGCTGTCTGTATAAATTATTTTCTAAGAGATCAATACTCTAACTCAGTAATTCCTAAAGTGTAGAGTACACTCCTGTGGGTGTCAAAGACATAAAAAACTAGCTTGGGATTGTGGCTAGACCTCTCAGTTTCTGCTTTAATTTTTTTTAAAGTTAGTTTACAGCTAGTATGATTCTGGAGAAATCCTTAGTTCACATATTGAAGGTTAACTAATAGAGATATCTGAGTGTGCAGAAAGCCTGAAACAATATTTCAGAGGCTTGAACTGGCCTATTCATTTTTGATGGACATTAACCTCAGATGCCTGTAATATTACTTTAAATGTCAACATTTATTAACTATTTGAAAAGTGAAAAAATATAAGAAATGTGAGGAAGTATCCCCAAATGTGAGGCATACCTCTGTGTAAGTTATGTATTCAAGACTTGCTGGGGTACATGAAAGATTTATAATTTAAGACAGAGATGCTACCTTGCAGTGTATGGTAGTGTGCAGCTTTTAACTGTTCATTATTCTATTAAATAATGGTTCTCTCATAAGTGGACAGACAGAAACAGCAGCTATAGTTTACTCATAATCAAAATGTTTGTGAAACAATTGCTAATATAATAAACTTTAAGTAGAAGTTGCCCAAATTAATTTTTAATTTTGAATGTTTCAATAGTATATCAGTTCACCACTGGCCCATATATACTACAGGTTGGACCTCACTGGTCCAGCACCTTCAGGACCAGACTGGGCCCAGGTGAAGGATTTTGCCAGACCAGTGGAGGACATATCTGGCAACCCTGTTATCGCCCCCATCACCCCTGCAGCTATGGACCAGCCACGGGTCTCCTGCTGGCTCCCCCTGTGCCTCACTGCCCTGCAAGTCCCCCCATTCACTTCCCTGCTACAGCAGCCCAGCTCCAGTCCAGATCCCTGTACAGTGGGCTCCTGGCTCCTCCTGGCAGCCCTGCTCGGTTGTGCCTGGCTGTCCAGATGCGAGGTGCCAGGCAGTCCAGCTGTGTGAAGCCCAACTGCCAACCCTCTGCCAGGACTGTCTGGTCCTGGAATATCTGTGGTCCTGCCAGACCATGGATGTTGCCAGACCAGGGAGTCACGGTTTACAGATGAAACTCATAGCAACAGCAAGTCTGTAGTCCCTATGCAATGACTTGAGTTGATTTCAGCTTTAAGGTAAAGATGTTGCTTGACTAAACTACTACAAACTTTGCTCCAAATTTTTCTTATCTGTTCTGCTAAAATAGTTCAGTAGATGCATGAATTCCTTCTTGAGTAATGTCTGTAAGTGTGTAAACTGATAGATACAAAGTCTTTTGATGACACTGCATTTGTCATTCAGCTGTGTAAAAGATTAAATCATGCAGCAGAAAAAACTCATGTTACATAAAAACATGTATCCTCATCTTAGGCTTCATAACATAATTAGTTGGATGTAAAGCTTATGAAAGCTTTAGGAAGCTTATAGAAAAGAAAGCTTATGAATAAAGTAAAATTTATTAAAATAGTAAGAGCACAGTCTTGCAGATAAGCAGAATTAGGATGTGCAAAACATCTCATTGTTTTGTTCTTGCTCTCCCTTTCACATTTCCAGCCACTATTGAACATCTTGGAAGCTTGGACATAGGTAATTATACCAGGTGTGAGCCACTTCATTATTTAATTTCACAGTTTACTCATAAATGCATGCTTATATAAACTAGTATAACTGTCTGCTTTGTGTGATCTGGGGATTGCATCATTATGTTTGCATTCTCCTGGTGCCTGTTCCCTATGGTTACAAACCAGATTACTAGAAAGTACTCTCTGGTAAAGCTGCCTTAGCTCCTTGTCTTTGCGTAGCTCCTAATACTTTCTTCTCCAGGAAAAAAAAAGTGTTTAAATATGTATTTCGTCATTGTATAATTGTTTGTATTTAAGTGCAGTTTCATTAGAGGATCACCCTAGAACTTGACATATACATATTAATGGGTTGAGCTGCACAAAACACCAAACTAGATAAACTATTAAGGGCACAAGAGCAAACTATTCTTCTGCATAGAAAAGATAGCAAATATGGTAGGAGACCACCTTATCTTAACCAGGAGATCTAAAATGATCTAGAAATAAAAAAGGAGTCCTACAAAAAGTAGAAACTAGATTAAGTTACAAAGGATGAATACAAACAAATATCTTAAGCATTCAGAGGGTAAAATTAGAAAGGGCAAGACACAAAACAAGTTCAAGCTAGCTAGAGACATAAAGGAGAAATGTTCTGAGGTACATAGGATGAACTTCAATAAGGACAAATGCAAAGCACTGCACTTAGGAGGGAATAATCAGTTGCACAAATACAAAATGGGAAGTGATTACTTATGAAAGAGTACTGGGGAAAGAGATCTAGAGATTATAATGGACCACAAGGTAAATATGAATCAACAATGTGACACTGTTGCAAAAAAAAGCAAACATAATTCTGGGATGTATTAATAGGGAGTGTTGTAGGCAAGACACAAGAATTAATTCTTCCACTCTACTGGTACTGATCAGTTCTCAGGTGGAGTATTTTATCCAGTTCTGGGTACCACAAATTCAAGAAGGTCTAGAGAAGAGAAAAATAAAAATGATGAAAGGTCTAGAAAGCATAACCTATGAGAGAAGATTGAAAGAGTTGGATTTGTTTAGTATGTGAATTAAGATTGGATGAATAAATTTAGGGGAGGGTGCTTCCAAAAGCAGGCACTTGCTGCTGACTCCCTGGTGTCCATATGTCCAGTTTTCTTTCAGTGAGCTCACAGGTCTCATTGTTTTTCTCATTGTTCTTGGATCTGGTTTCTGTCCTCTCTCCAACCCTTGCAAGTGCCTAGAGGTGCTTGCCTTTCACGCCTTATCCATTCACATCTCATTCACTCAAAAGGGTAGTCAATGATATAAAAGGGGGTACAAAGACATTCTCTTTACCTTATTTTTAGGAACTATTCTACAAGATACAAAGTTTCTATGTAAAAAGAATTAATAGAAGTTTCTATGTTCTATATGAAAAAATACAAAGTTTCTATGTAAAAGGACTTAAGACAGTGCTACATAAAAGGACCTATAAATGGACTTGATACAAAGTTAAAAACTTTGAGAAAATGTTTAATACAGAGATTTATGATTAATACAGAGATGTATCTCCATTGGTATCTTCTGTAAACTTAAGTGTATGCTCTGTGCCATCATCTAAATCATTGATGAAGATATTAACAGAACCCGTCCAAAACCAGACTCCTACAGAATTATTTTGCCCTTCCAGCATGACTGTAAATTGCCAATAACTTCTCTTTAAGAATGGTTATCCAGCCAGTTATCCACCCACCTTACAGTAGCCCCATCTAAGTTGTATTTGCCTAGTTTATTGATTATGTTCGTATATTAAGCTTTCAGCAATATTAGAATCGAAACCCTCAAAGAGCATTTCAGTCCTTGGGCCTTTTTTATCTTCATTTTGGCATTACAGATGTAGGTTGGATGGGAAATTTTATCATTTATGGCATCACTACAGGTCAGATTGATTGTATGTTTTTTCTTATGGATATGTGCCAAACAGCTTTTCTTGTTCTGAAGTTTATGTTCTTAAGAACCCAAGTTATTTGTCATAAAATTGAGATATGTCAGAAAGCTAGGAATTTTCAAGCCATGCTGCTAGTGCCAGTATTCTTGGAAGACATTTTAGTGCATGTGGTTCAGATAAGATTCATTTTTAGATACATTATTTGTAATATCTATTTTTCCTTCTCTCTCCCCCCCCCCCCCCCCATCCATGGTGCTGAAAATATTTTGAACTTTAACTCCACTGTAACCAGTTTGGTGTGTAAACTAAGAAAAGGGAATGGTATGGAAATCAAGGACATCAAATAAATGTGTAACCAACAAACACATACTAAATGTCCTCATACTAAAAATAACAGGGATCAGTTTTGGGACCACTTGCGGTCAATATCTTCATCAACAATTTAGATAATGGCATAGAGTGTATGCTTATAAAGTTTGAGGATGATACTAAGTTGGGAGGGGTTGCAAGTGCTTTGGAGAATAGAATTATAATTCAAAATGATCTGAACAAATTGGAGAAATGATCTGAGGTAAATAGGATGAAGTTCAATAAGGACAAAATGAAAGTACTCCACTTAAGGAGGGACAATCAGTTTCACACATATACAATGTGAAGTGATTGACTAGGACTTGAGTACTGCAGAAAGGGATATAGGGGACCACAAACTAAATATGAATCAACTGTGTGACACTCTTGCAAAAAAAACACCAAACAAACAAACCATGATTCTGAAATGTATGAACAGGCATGTTTTAAGCAAGACATGAGAAGTGATTCTTCCCCTCTATTCTGGGCTGATTAGGCCTGAACTGGAGTATTCCAGTTCTGGGCACCACATTTTGAGAAAGCTCTGGAGAATGTCCAGAGAAGAGCAGCAAGAATGATTAAAGGTTTCGAGAACTTAATCTATGAGGGGAGGCTGAAAGAACTAGGTTTGTTTAGTTTGGAAAAGAGAAGATTGAGAGTGGACATGGCAACAGCTTTCAAGTACCTAACAGGTTGACACAAGGAGGAAGGAGAAAAATGGTGGTTCTTAACTTCTGAGGATAGAATAAGAAGCAATGGGCTTAAATTGCTATAAGAGAGGGTTAGGTTGGACATTAGGAAAACTTCCTCAGCTGTCAGGGTGGTTAAACTCTGGAATGAATCGTCTAGCGAGGTTGTGGAATCTCCATCACTAGAGATTTTTAAGAGCAAGTTAGACAAGCACCTTTCAAGGATGATCTAGATGGTGCTTGGTCCTACTGAAAGTGCAAGGGACTGGACTTGATGACCTCTCAAGTTCCCTTCTAGTTCTAGTATTCTATGATTTATAACCCCCTGATACTTTTTTTGGGGGGGGGGAGAGCTTTAGCTTTAGTTCAAGTTGTGGAGGCCTTTATGAAACTAAAGGATCTAAGTTCTAGTCACTATGAATTATCTGGTAACTGGATAGCACAAGGGTTTTTTATTTCTGTCCATTTTACTGCAACTGAGCTAATCACTTGTAATTCTTTATCATGCTGCAATACCAAACTTTGCCTTGACACCACAGATGCTTCAACTACTGTACTAGCGTGCAGACACCCAATACTATTTCCCAGTTACCTTCAAATGCTGTACTCCAGCCACAATCTAAACATATTGCCTCTTTAATGCATTCCCCTCAAGTGTCATGAAGTCTTGCCCTGCCAAAGGAAAATAGCAGCAGCATGATGGCAAGCAGACTGATCACACCACCCTTGTTTGACCCATCATAGTTCAGTTGATCCATCACAATGTTAATGCCTCCCCAGAAGAGAGAACATGTTGTAGTTTCCTTGTAGTAAACAGCATTAAGATTTGGAGTAACTATTGTCTATATGTAGGATTTTTAAGAAGAGGAACTCTCTGGTGTCAGTATGGATTATAAGGTATAGGTGATCTCTGTAGTCTGGCACACTCTGGTCTGGCAACATCTGTGATCTGTCATGATTTTTAGTTTGCTGAATGTCTGATTATCATGGGTGGGGCCAAGTTTCCTGCATGACCCCCCCCCCCCCCTTACCTCTTTCTGCAGTTCTCATTCCCCCAGGCTACTGAGTCCTGGGGCTGGCAGCCAGGACCCCAGGAGCAGCCACAGAGAGGCCGGGCCTTAGTTGACCTCCCGTGGTCCAGGAAATTCTCGAGTTCAGCCTTAGACAGAACCCTAAGGTGCTGGACTAGAGAGGTTCAACCTGTATTTCTAATCATAGATAGTATCCTAAGAGGCCAATTATGGTGATCCCTCAGAGTCAGATGGGAAAATGTAAAATGCTCATCTTTAAAAGTGTTGCACCTTTAAGAAATGAGAGCTGCATCCTAGTCCTGCTTGCTTGTTGCTCAGCAACAAATTTTCAGAAGCTTGTACAGAGCTTGTGGTGTTTGGGAGAAAAGATTACAAGGGGAAGTAGAGAGTGAAGAGAAGGTGCTCGGAGGGAGAGGTGAGCCAGAGTTAAAATGATTAGGACACTATTGCAGAGAACTGAAGTAAAATTAAGGGTGCGTCTGAATGAAAAAGAGTTATGAGTGGAATTTGGGCAAGTGAGAAGTCTAAAATTACAGGAAAACAGTGAGTAGGAGAATACATTTTGTTGTATAGACTTGTAATTGGGAACAGACGGTGGAGGAAAATGCATTGAATTGTATTAATATCTGAACACTGGGGAAATAATTTATAAAATTGAAATATTGGTAACATTTATTTTTAGAAAATAGAAAAAAGACTTTAGGCTCAGATTCAGGCTCAGATATAAGCTGGTATAAATCCACTTCATTCCACTTTTTGCATCTATTTTACACCAATAATGAATTTGGTACACTGTCTTTTAAATAATTATGCCAGAGGGAACTTTATTTTTAATTCCTCGGTTATTACAGATGGAAGTCCTGAACTACAGTTGTTCAAGAGCTGTTGTCTGTCTGTTCACATATGTAAAAGCTGTTCTGTGCTTCAAGCATATTACATTGTTTTGGATCAGAGCTCACGATTGTAGCTCTTATTTTGCGCTTAAGTTTTGGTGCAAAATAATTCTTTAACTCAGATAGGCTTTTTCCTTGCCCCTATATTTTACGATTTATAGCAAGGGGAACAAATTATTTCCTCCTGATGTGTAAACATAGCGATGGCCACATGTTACTGTTTCTACTGCAGGGAAATACTGTTTTAGATCCATGTTGAGAACAGGAGAGCCAAGAAATATGTGCAAGAAACACCTGGTAGTTGAGATCATTTTAGTGCAGCTACTGTTAGAGTTGCTAGTGGAATGTCCATTTAGGATTACCTAGAAGATCTGTGCCTTTCTGCAGGGCTAATGTGCAGAGCACACCTAGGATAGATTCAGCCACTGGAGGAAGTATCCCACTATTTATATGAGTCTGCTCTAGTGTTTACTGCCAGTTGGTGGACATTATAAGCTGATTTACAGATTTGCACTTCCCCTCTCATTAAAGGACTGATTCTGTAAGGTACTGAACACTTTCAATACAGGTTGAGGTGACAGTGAAAACTTTCAGCAGACATTCTGTTCCTGACAGTGTTAGACCATATCAGTATTAGAGATCTGTCTTTGACTCAGTGCTACTTTTTTTTAATCACTGAAACAGAAAATAATCAGATTTCTTCATGTTGTTTCTAGGATCTGTTTGGGGGGGGATATGAAAAGTTTGAATGTGTTGACTGTGTAACTTGTTGAAGTTAAATGGGCTGATGATTCTTCTATGCAAATTTATACAATGTGAGATTACTTAGTTTCATCCTAAGTTTTAACATAAGTAAACTCACTGATATAGTGATCCTGTCTTAACTGGAAATTAATTAGAAATTGTCTGGATTGGAAATATTATGGCATTATATATTACATCTAGGACTTTAAAGTATAAGCTGCTTTACATTTAGTTTTGATGTTGCACTATCATGAGGTGCATGGTGTAAGGCAACATCTTTAAACAGTTCAGAAATGTAAGGTAGTGCAGAATGAGCCTTTTGGTAATGTTTCACACTGAAGGTACATCGTGTTTTGTAATTTTGCATTGCCTGCCTGTCAGTTTTTAGGTGGAATTTTAAGATGCAGTTTTTCACATTATAAAGCCCTGTAATACTGCCACTCCTGTGATTAGCGGAGATACTTGAGGCATCATTTCCCCAAGTTAAAAAGGGATGATGACTTCGGAATTTAGTCATTCCTCACCTCATATTTCTGAAATACTTAAGTTTCTTCACCTAAATAGACATGCAGTAAGCTTTTTTTTTGGGGGGGGGGGGTGATTAGAGTGAGAGTTAAATGCAAGGACTTTTTTGTAGGGTAAAATGAAGATAGATACAGCTTTTGTCTGGTTGGTTTGTTGACATCAGTGGGGTTCAATCTAATTCAGTTGACCATACAATCTTATTTTTTAATCTTTAATATTTTGCATAATTTTAAATTATATACAATTAATGGAAATAAATGAGGAGTGTTTTTATAAATTAAAATTAAATAATATTGGTGTCACATAAAAATTCATTACTAGAGTGAAACCATGCAGTGAAGAGATAAGTAAGATAGCCACTAATTTATCCAATAAAGATGATTACAGTGGTATTTTGGCACTTGCATACATTGGCCAAGTCAAGTTGTGACGGGTGAATCTGCAAAACTGAAAAGTAATTTTTGTTCACTGCCAAAGTGAGATTTATTAAATGATTTTGAAATATATGAATGGATATAAATATATGAATGCGTATACATATATGAAATATATGAATGCATATTATTTAATTTACTTGTAACATTACTTTGATAATTGGCCCTATTTTATGATTAAGAGTATTGAAATTAATGCCAGTATCAAATGTATTGGAAAATCCAGCTAGGGTTCTAAAGGAACACATGCCTGACCACATCAATGTAGCTGAAAATTCTTAATGATCTTGGCCAATAGAAGATACTCTCAAATAAATAAACAAATGCCTCTGTTTTGACAGTTTGCTGTTTTATATTAGCTATCCGAGTATTACTTCTAGCTCTAAGCAGATAGAAGAGTCAGAGAATATTCCACAGTAAGCACTTGGGGTGAGGACAAAGTAGGTTTTAGGTATGTCCTTTTCAGGAATGGTAGATCAGGAGTGGAAAAATGGACACTGACTCATAATCTTTTATGAAGGGAAATATTAACCACTTTATATGGAGAGTTCTTATCAGGTAATCCTATTGATCATCATGACATAATTTGTGATTCTTTTGAATGTCTGGAAAATCACTTTCTCCTGTAGAAATACTAGTAGGACATGCATTTTTAATTAAATAAAAGTGTACTGGTGACTTGCCATCAGGGCATTAAGGCTTTCACTGTTGTTTCCTACCTATTAATATGACACATTCATTTTTCTTATATACATTTTTTAAAAAAATTCTGTTCTTTAGCAGGAGGATCCCATTTTTACTAGAAATATTTCAAAATGGAATTACAGTACTTGATCCTGCTTTGGAAGTTTAGATTGAACAATGTTGGCTTTTCTTTTTAAAGATTACTAGCTATTATCATCACACCTGTACAAATCTAGACATTACACATCCCTTGGAGGAAAAGAATGATTGCCACTAGGGAGGTGAAAGTGTTGCCATGACAAACCAAGGCAAATCTAAGCTGTTCCCTAAGGATTTTCTCTTTAAACTCCTTTGTTTGTCAAATGATTATATATGTTTGACAAAGAAAGAAATTTAAAAATTATATAACAGTCATTCAGAGTAACAAGGCCATAGGGAATTCTTTTTTAAAGAGCCCAAAAAGGTGATAGATTTATTGTTATTACACAAATTACCTTTAAAACCACAGCAAATTATTATGCTGTTAGTGTAATACATGAAATATGAAATATAGTGCTGCAGATTAATACCATGTTATGAAAATCTGCATCAGAGTAGGTTTTTGAGACTGTTTAATAGTACACATTGTATAGAACAGTGTGCAAACAGTACTTCCATTGCAGTGGGTTGCTTCCTTTGCATCTCTGGTAATCAATACATTATACTAGGAGAAAGGCACATTCATTTTTTTAAATTCTTTATAACATGATTATTTTTAAAGCAGTTCAAATATTTAAGATACTATATTAAGGTCACACTGGCTTACTGGGCAGACAAGCAGTGTGCGGTGAATAAAGGTTTGCACAATACCTTCTATCCTTTCTCTAGACCAGTTATCTCCAATCTTTTTAACCACAAGATCACTTTTTCAATTTAAGTGCAATGTAAGATCTACCTCAAACCCAAATACCCTGGTCCCACTTCCTTCCCACTCCGTCTCTGAGGCCCCACCCCTGCTCCACCCCTTCTCCGATGCCTCACCCTGCTCACTCCATTCCCCTTCTCCCATCCTCACTCGCTCTCACCAGGCGGGAGTAGGGAGAAGGGGTGCAGGCTCTGGTCTTGGGTCAAGGAGTTTGGAGTGTGGGAGGGGCTCCAGGCTTAGCCCAGGATGAGGGATTGGGATCCAGGAGAGGTTTCAGGTTGCAAGCTCTGGGAAGGTGTTTGGGTGCAGGGGGACTCGTGTCTGGGACAGGAAGTTGGGGGTAGGAGGAGGTTCAGGGCTGGGATGAGTTCAGGAAGTAGGCTCTGGCTGGGTGTGGCAAGGTCCGTACCGTCCGTCCCTACGGCACCCCCTCCCCTTCTCTTAGTCTTTCCCCTTAAAGTCCCGCCTCACGCCCAACGTCTCGGGTCACCGGTCATGCCCACGGCCTCTGCTTGACTCCTTGGCCCATTACCAGCCGGCGCCGGGCCCGTCCGGGTTGGGTGTTTGCTGCTGACTGTCTCCGCCCGTATCTGCCGCGCCCCCCCACCTGGTTCCCAACCTCGCCCTTTTGGGCTTCCCGGGCGGTGCCCTACCCTCCTGCGCTCACTGCGCTGGGGCGCCCCTCCTGGGTCCTATTGCCCTCCCGCCTGGAGTCCCGCCTGCTGGCAGCTGCGCCAGTCGTCAGCTCTGGGCTGCCCGTGGCGGCCGCGGCACTCTCCCCACCTGCGGGCAACAGCGCGCCGCCGAGACTCGCCAGGGCTAGGTCCTCGGTCTGCCGTGCCCCCGCTACAGCCGCCTTTGGTCCTCCCCAGCTGTCGGCGCCGACAGTTGAGTGCGGGGATCGGCTTCCCCATCACACTGGGCACCATTTGAGACGGGTTTCAGGGGGTGGAGCAGCAGGGTTCAGGCAGGCTTACTCCTGCCCTAGCCCTGCACCACTCCTGAAAGCAGCTGTCATGCAATGGCTCCATGGCACTGTGTGCTGCCCCTCATCTACAGGCACTCAGCCCACAGCTTCTACTGGCCACAGTTCCCCGTTATTTAGCAATGGGGTTGTTCAGGACTGGTGTCTGCAGGCAAGGACAGCCTGTGGAGACCCCCTACTCTGCATTTCTTAGGGCTGCAGGGACATGCCAGCCACATCCAGGACAGCAATTATCACAAGGATAATTACTCCAGCAGCAACAGGTTAGGCATTTTAGAATTCACTGTTCCAAGAATTACATTTAAGCGAAAGAGAGAAATGAATATTATGAAATGCACAGACTAGTCAAAACCCCAAAATAACATACTTTGAAAGCAGTAAAAGAAGTAACAACAACCCACATATGTGTTGGGTTGGAAGATGAAAGTGAAGGACAGTGTGTGTGAGAGAATGACAGACACACACAGGTTATGTCTACACTGCGAGTTTTGCAGCAAGGAGTTTTTGTGCAAAAAGAAGCAGTGTGGCCATTTCTGTGTTGTGCACAAAACCTGTTTTGTGCAAGATCTTTCCAGGACAGGCATAAGGATCTTGCGCAAAAGAGGGAGGGGTGCGCAAAATGGAAGTGGCTACACTGCTTCTTTTTGAGCAAAAAAATCCCTCATTAGCATATTTTCTGCCACAAAAACTTGTAGTGTAGACAAAGCCAAAGTGTGTGAGAGTGACAGAGATTTGCATTGCCAACCTCCCTCCATCCTCTTCTCTTTGTATCGAGATAGGGTACAAGAGTGGGGTGAGGAGGGACACCCTGACATCAGCATGCCCCCTTTTCTCTTTTCCACACGCAGCAGAGTAAGCAGGAGGCTCCCAGGGGGGCAGCTCCAAGGCAGAGAGGGCAGGATCAGCATGGCAGCTTGCTCCATAGTGGGTTGATTCCCTGAATATAACTTGGGAAGGGGATGGGGCTCCTATGTCCAGTTCATTGAAAATTCCCTCTTCCCTGCTGCCTTAATGCTGGTAAAAGAGGAGGAAAGTGGGCTCCCAGCAACAGTGTTGGAACAGGTTGACCAGATAGATAGGTAACTGGCTGGCTGGAAGCAGCCCTCCATTAGGTGGAACAGAAGGATGAATGATTGCAGCATGATTGCAAAGTAAAACCACATTCCTGGTGTCTTATATTTCTTTCTGTGGTGCCTGACAATAGGAAATTTACATTAGCAAGCACAGGCCACACCTACACATTACTGTTAACAGGCTTGCAGAAAACTTCAGGTGTGCCACTTGAATGGACATGGCTGTTCTTAATTTAGCTGTTCTTAATTACTAAAATAGACAACTTTTCCTGTTTTCTGGCAGTTGTGCATGTTCAGCAGTTCATTTTTGAATTTATGGCGTTCATCATTCATTGTGGTCATGATTAACAAAAAAGGTACTGTTTTCATTTTATCAGGCAGCATGAAAGATTAAGAAGTATGTCTCATGATGAATAGTTAAATGTATTTGAATATTTGGGGTATAACTACACCGTTTGCAGCTGGGGAGTGAATCTAATCCACACTAGCCTGCCACAGTCTGTCTATGTGGACCTGGCTTATGCAATTTGTTAATGGTCTTCATTCTAGTCTTCTGGATCTTGGACTAGATCAATTAAACTGTTAATACGAATCAGAAAGGTCTATAAGGGAAGTTAGAGTGCAGCATGTTCACATCCCAGCTTCCCATGAACTAGATGTTCATGTAGACAAGCCTTT